>NW_015175436.1:192193-227979 GCF_001447785.1 Gekko japonicus
CCCTTTCTCACAATACAAGAACTCGTGGGCACTCAATGAAATTGCTGAGCAGTCGGGTCAGAACAGATAAAAGGAAGTCCTTCTTCACCCAAGGAGTGATTAACACATGGAATTCACTGCCACAGGAGGTGGTGGTGGCTACAAGCATGGACGGCTTCAAAAGGGAATTAGATAAGCATATGGAGCAGAGGTCCATCAGTGGCTATTAGCCACAAGGTATAGATAGGGACTCTGGGGCAAGTGGTGCTCTGTCATCTTGGTGCTTGGGGGGGGGGGTCAACAGTGGGAGGGCTTCTAATGTCCTGGCCCCACTGGTGGACCTCCTGATGGCACTGGTATTTCTGGCCACTGTGTGACACACAGTGTTGGACAGGATGGGCCTTTGGCCTGATCCAACATTGGCATCTCTTATGTTCTTATGTTACTTTTTATTTGCATACACATAGCTGTACGTGCACATACACAGACTCAATGAGCATCAAAACTATGTTGCTTTTTGTTTTGATTTCTTCTCTTGGTGGAAAATGCCAGCCTTACTGAAGCACATTATAATTCTGAAAGTCTTTGAAATGAGAAGTGCTATCAAAAAAAATCTACAGAATTATTACCAGTAGTGTGGTCAGAAAGGATATTTACAAAGGATTTCAAAATCCTTTTATAATATCTGCTGCGTTTGTGAATTGGCAAATACTAAGAAGAGCTTAGGCTGTACAATGGCAATGCTGAGCGTAATCGGTGCAGATCAGATACACATTATCAAATCAAAAGCATTTTATTTATGCATTATGCCGGATCATGAATCATATTTGTGTAAATTCTAATACTAGAACGCAAAAAGAGTTGAAAATCCAAGTGCAGCCATACCAGCATGTAATCCCATTATAAGTAATTGCATCCAACCGAGGCATAATAGAGCAAGCCATTACATTTTGAGGTACCTTTGGATATTCAAGGGTAACAAAATAGTCAGGCCTACGTGGCAGATGAACATCAACTCATGTATACTTATCTGAGAAAATCGGTTGGCAGAGTGGGGCAGATTACTGCTAATGGCTCCATTATGTACAGAAGCTATAACAGTTAGCTGTTTTACATATGGGCTAAGGAGAATTTATTTGATGGCCCATAGCCCAGCAGACACCACAGAAAGAGAGGACAGCTCCCCTTTAATGTCTGACATTAACACTCACGTGGTTTAAGAGGGAGGAGAAGAGGCATTAATTCAATATTACTCGATACAGGAGCGGGTTTAAAATATCTAGTGAGCAAATCCAATCAAAACAGGTGGAAATCAGAGGAGACACAAGGTTTTAAAAAGTAAGAAGGCCCAGAATGTTAGTTATCCTTAACCATTATTTTTCAATTGAAGAAAGACAGTAAGCTTTGTTAGATACTTATTTGATGTTAATATGTTTTCTTGCAGAGTGGGGGGGGGAGGAAACCAGTTGCTTAACTACTTTTGATCACAGAACAGTTATGTATTTTTCTCACATACATACTTATGTAATTACTTTCATTTCCTATACTTAGAGTAAAATCTGAACAAGTCTTAAAGCAGCATTAAATGGGAAGCCGCATTTCAGCTTCCTCCAGCAATCTCAACGTTCTTGTCCTTGCATGTTTGCATTATCATGTCAGATTTGCTATAATAACCATCATTCTAAGAGATCACAGGATTCTTTGCAAATTACAGTATAATAATAGACAATTGTTATTTTACCATCACTGAAGCACTTCATTTCATATTGCTTTTAAAAAAACCCTCTTTATTTTTATGTTCTGAAAATGTCAAGAAAAGGCTTCACAAAGTTTTATATGACCGTCTAATCATATATAGCAATGATTAAATAAATAAATAAGAACAATATAAACATTGGTAAGAGTATAGTACAGCTGTGATGCACAAAGATGTAAGCTGTGTTGAAATGTGGACATTCCTTCCAAATAAATATATTTAGGATGGGGATTTTAATAGGCTTAATAAGTACAGCAACCCTAACAGCCCAGTCTATCCTGATCTTGCCAGAGCTTGGAAGTTAATCAGGGTTGGTACGTGGATGATGGGAGGCCACGGAGGAAAACAAGAGCTGCTATGCAGAGGAAGGCAGTGGCACTGGCAAACCACCTTTGCTCACCTCTTGCCTTGGTGGTGACTTGATAGCATACTCTCCTTTTTAATAAATGCAAAAAGGTTTATTTTGCAAGGTTGTTTGGATCTTCTGTATTCTTTGGTTTCCAAACAGTAATGTGGGTGGGCGATAAGTATATTTTACCATGCAGACTAGTATGAAAGTTGTTCGCTGTATCCTAGTCAGGGCTTAACAGTTAATGGAGCGTTTGCTTGGCATGCGTACAAAGTCCCAAGATTATGGTATGCCACCTTTTAGCCCAAAAGACCACAAAGTGGCTAACAATAATCTAATGATTAGAGTAATACATTGACATTAAAACAAAAAATAATTTAAATTATTTACCAGTAAGACGATTAGTGGGAGGGATGGTGGCATGGCATAGCTCAATCTCAGCAGATCATGGAAACTAAGCAGGATCAGTACTTGGAAGGGAGACCACCAAGGAAGACTTTGCAGAGGAAGGCAATGACAAACCACTTCTCACTTGCCTTTGAACGCCCCTTGCTGGGGTTTTCAGCGATTCCCAGAGAGGACTAACATCCACCCACTCCATGTCCCTGGATCTGGAATGTCTAGATCAGCCTCAGGCTAACAGTTCATAAGGGCAGCCTAGGAAATAGAACCCAAAGACAAGGTCTTTTGAGGGTCTGGAGGAATGAGCCCCAAAAAGACAGGTTTTGAGTACTAAAGATTATCTTCACTAACTAGTCAAAATGTGGGATAGGGTACAAAATTAAGCTAGGTAAACAAAAAGAACCAGAGACCAGACAGTAAGGAGAAAAGGATGAAATAAGGACATGTCAGGGCACCACAGAAGAGAGCTTAAGAGAAGTTTTTACTGGACTATTTGGCTGCTGCAAGAAGCAAAAGAAGTTGACCTAACAAAGGAACAAAGTTGAACTACAGGGAATTGCTTTGTTTTAGAGCCTACTGGGATTGGGAACTGTCTAGTTACTAGGTTTGGCTGTACAAGTTTTCCCTTCCTATTTTCATACCTAAATGCTTTCATGATTTTTGTGTAAGCTGCATAAAAGCATTTTTCAAAGTTTATGTTATTGATATTTCTTTAAAAAATCTTCAGTAAATGCCTTAGTCTCTGAATCTTTGTTTCCCACTGCAGGTTTAAAGGCATTCCACTGATAATTGTGAGCTAGTTCTCATAGTTGTGAGCCTATAAAGTTACAAAGAAAAGTCTGTCAGACGGAGGCAGATCAGAGGCAAAGGCTACTGCAGGGGAGGAGTCAAAGGCTTTGACTTGTCTTCCCTTCCTCTTATGGTAAACACTATGACTGAGATTGGGACAATAATGACTTAACCTGGATGTTACCAAAGCAGGTGAAACAGTGGCCAGGTCTGCTTTCTCCAGGAATGGCTACAATTGTGTAACAGCCTAAGGTGCTAAAAGGCTTAGTTGCCATCTTTAGTGGTACAGTGGGAGATCTCATGCCACTGCCGAATGAGTGGCCGGAGAAAAATGGAGAAGGAGTGATTGATAAAGACGCATCCACTAGAAGTTCCCTTAAACTCTGTTCTTGCTTCTTTGGGTGAAATGTTATCCCATGTAGAACAGGTCAGACACCAATTCCCATGTCAGTTTTTTTATACTTTCAACCCACATAACCACCATTCTGTTTAGATTAAATATCAATTTATTCACCCCATCCAATCTTTCAGTGACCCCAGATACTGATTTAGAACTTTCACCAACTCCCTAGAATGAGATGGAAAAGAGAAAGACTTGCACATCACCAGTACACTGAATATACTGTGCCTCCAGACTTCTCATGATCTCTCTCAGTGGCTTCATGTAGATGCTAAACAGCACAGGAAAAAGACTGAACCAAGTAGTACCCCTTGAATCAAAGGCCCAGGGATACAGCAGAAGTACCCTAGTGACTCCTTCTGGAGCCTGCTTTCAAGCAAGGATCTAAGCCAGCACAATACTGTCTCCCCCCCAGCCCAACCTCACTGGATTATCAAGTAGGATATCATGGCCAATGTTATCAAAGGTCACTAAAAGTTTCAGGTGGATTAACATGGATAACCCCCAGACGTCAACCCACAAAGATAATTTAATAAGAAAACCAAGGTAGTATCCATATAATGGCAATGATGGAACCATGATTGAAAAGGATCTTGATGATCATTCTCATCAAAGATAATCTGGGTTTGTTAAATGTATTTATTTGTTAAATCCATCTAGATACAAAGTCCAGAACAATGTGATACTGAAATACTGAATCTCTCAATTTCTTACAGCCTGGAAACATTTTTAAGAATATAAGAGAAGCCAGTGTTGGATCAGGCCAATGGCCCATCCAGTCCAACACTCTGTCACACAGTGGCCAAAAATACCAGGTGCCGTCAGAAGGTCAATCAGTGGGGCCAGGACACTAGAACCTCTCCCACTGTTGCCCCCCAAGCACCTTCTTCTTCTTTGTCTTCTTTGTCTTTGTCTTCTTCTTCTTCTTCGTGGCAAGCTTTTTAAAAAAGGTAATATAATTGATTTAAATTTGGTCATGCAAATAGCATTGCTTTGGGATGGAATCTGGCCCACAGGCCACTATCCCTACACAAGCTAAGCAACATAACTACTATAATGCTGCTAAAAAGGCATTTGGACTATCTTGTCCAAGGGAGACTCTAAACTGGTAGGAATAGTTTTCCATAATAAGAATGGGTAGTGGGGTAGGAAAGTCACAAAAACATGCAAACATATTATTGTACTTATATAGATTTGGCATGGCTTATATGGGAAATGGGACAAAATTTAGGTCCTAGGCTTTTTGTAATCTAGTACTATTATTTTATCTGAAACAAAAGGGCATGTTGGTTGCTGGAAGTGACATAATTTTCAGTTCTGTCACCTCACTAATGGGTGGTTTTGGCAGTTGGTAGGCAACACTATTTTCACTTCTACTGCCATGCGACCTTGATCCGTGCCCCTCCTGGCTCATTAAGGCAGGTCATGAGAGGTTTTGAGGTGCTCTGCGGGAGATTGTCAACAAGTCCCTTACTGAGGGATGATTCCCCAGAGCACTCAAGGAGGCGATAGTCCGCCCTCTCCTAAAGAAGCCATCTCTGGACCCGGCCGAATTGGCCAACTATCGGCCGGTGTCCAATTTGCCCTATTTGGGCAAATTGATAGAGAGGGCGGTGGCGACACAGTTACAGGGCTTTCTGGATGATGCTTCAGTCCTGGATTCCTTCCAGTCCGGCTTTCGCCTGGGTCACGGGACAGAGACTGTTCTGGTTGCCCTGACAGACGATCTCCGAAGGCATCTGGATCGAGGTGGTGTGGCGGCATTGCTGCTGTTAGATCTGTCGGCCGCATTTGATACAGTCGACCATCAGCTGCTGACCCACCACCTTGTTGACGTGGGGATTCAGGGGCTTGCCCTCCAATGGTTTGCCTCTTTTCTCCAAGGTTGGGGACAGAGGGTGGCGATTGGGGATCAGCGCTCCCGGAGGCATCCTCTTGAGTGTGGGGTGCCTCAGGGGGCAGTGCTGTCCCCAATACTATTTAACATCTATATGCGCCCCCTTGCCCAGATTGCTCAGAGTTATGGGCTGGGGTGTCATCAATATGCAGATGACACCCAGCTCTATCTAATGCTGGACAGCCAGTCAGACTCCAACCCGGATGACCTTCATCGGGCATTGCAAGCTGTGGCTGGTTGGCTCAGGCTGAGTCGACTGTAGCTAAACCTGGCAAAGACACAGGTCCTCATCATCATCATCATCATCATCTTTCGATTTATTAATCGCTTTCCCCACAAGTGGACTCAAAGTGATTCACTGCTACACTTTAGACAGTGGACTAACAATGTTTCATAGGGGATAGGAAAGACAACATATAATTCATTTTAATTGCACACGCTGTAACTGCACGGTGGAAACGTCTCTGGCTTGGATCAGTCATGTCCTGAACGACTGCATCGAATGGCTTGATGACGTTGGGGCTTCAGGACCCGTATGTCGTATCGCCACACTGCCACCACCTGGCCGGAGCATCCCACTGCAGGGATTTTTCTTGTAGCCGAGTAGTTTCTACCACCTTCCGATCCTGGAGCAGGATGTCCCAACCGACAGCTAACACCTTCCCACAGGGGAGTCCTTCTAAAGTCTTCATTTTGTAGGGGAGGAGCTGTGGCTCAGTGGTAGAGCCTCTGCTGTCCACTTCAAAATGCTGGTTCTTACTTATAAAGCCCTACACGGCCAGGATCCAGCTTACCTAAGGGACCGCCTTTCCCCATATGTTCCCCCAAGGGCACTATGGTCTGGGGCAAAACATCTTTTGGTCATCCCAGCCTCTAGAGATGTTAAATATGCTGCAACTAGGGCCAGGGCTTTTTTGGTGGCGGCTCCTATCTAATGGAATGAGCTCCCAGAGAAGATCAGGGCCCTGCAGGACCTTATACAGTTCCACAGGGCCTGCAAGATGGAGCTCTTCTGCCAGGCTTTTGAGTAGGAGCCGCCACTGTCACTGTACCACCACCTCGTTGCCATTTGGGCGACGTGAACTGGCCTTAGGAATGGAGAACGGACATAGTGAAGACCGATCAAGAAGAGACAGTAGTGCCTCCTGAAACATTGTATTGGAGTCCCTCTCTCGGATGATATTGTTGTGAGCACTGATGTAAAATGTAATTTGAAATTTGATTGTTTTATTTGGTTTTATTGTTATGTGTGGCATTTGCCTCTTGTTAGCCACCCTGAGCCCATGTGGAAGGGTGGGATATAAGTCTGATAAATAAATAAATAAATAAATAAATAAAATGAACAGCATCAAACCAAATTTCTATGCAAAATGGGTATTTGCAGGCTTTAGTAAATATTTTAATAGCTTGGAGCAATGAAGAACAAGCAACAATCCATCAAAGAATTAGCATAGTATTCAGTGTATAGCAGGTTTTAGTAAAACCATATTATTCAGTGTGAAATGGATTCATCTATAAATTAGAACTGGCTGTAACTAAAAATGCTAAATCCTATCTTGACCTTGAACTGTTTTGTAACCATATCATGATTCTTCTTGGTTAGCCTGTAAAATCAGCTTATATTTATGTCCTTGGATAGGTTTGCATTACTGACCAATTCTAGCAGATTCAAGTTTATTTTATATTCTGTTATGTCAAGAGGAGCAAACAGAAAACAATACCAACCCTGCCTATTTAAAGCTGTATTCAAATGAATACCTCAAGCCAAAACAATTAACATGCATAGTCATGGCTGTTATGCCAGAGAACAAAGAACTGAAGGGACTTTTGAACATGGTGGATGCTTATTAGGAAATTAGATTTGGAGGTATATTGGGAGCACCTTTTCACTTGTAATATGACTGAGAGAAATTAGAGGGGAAGTGGGCACAGTGGAGTACAATTGATGCATTCCTCAATGGGCTGGGGAAATGCATGTGTGATTTTTCTGAAGCTGAAATAGAGACTGAGATTCTCACTTAGCAAATATTTATGACAAAAACATACAAGGGCAAGAGATTTGTAGTGTTCTGTAAAGGAAATAAGACTACAAACTAAGCTGGATTACCACAAAAACATGTCTGGACAACGTCTTAGCTTCCTTGCCTCCACCCAACACTCCCTCCATCATTTCTGGAGCTCCACAGTTGTTGCACCATTCAAATAAGAGCTAAGGAAAGCAACAGTTCCACACAATGACATATAAAGAAATAACATTTTACTATAACTTAAAGTCACTGTAGAATTGTCCAACGAAGTACCACACACATTGAATATTGCAGGATAATGTATCAACGAAATAGAAATGGCTCAGGGGTGGGGGCTTTGAATGGTTGCTGGGTGTACCTCTATGAAGCATGAAAGTTCAGACAAGAAGTGAGAAAATCAAAATAAATATTTTTAATCAGCACTGCAGTATAGACCTTTCACTTGTTTCATCTACATGGGCATAAATTTTATGTGGGGAAAACCTGTCTCACTATTTTTGTCACAGGTATGTAGGCAGAACCAGGGCTGTTTTTGGGCAGGAATGGAGTTCCGGCTGGCTTCAGAGTTAGCCATGCCCACTACAGCAAAAACCTCTGTGTGCGTGGCTACAGAGGGAAGGCCTGGAGAGCAACCCCCCCCTCAACGACTCCAAGGCGGGCGGGCCAGGGGGGGTCCTGGAAGGACCGGGGAGGCATTTAAATGCCTCCCCGTGCCTTCCCCGGCCTGTCCAAGGGCCGGCTTGCTTGGGCTTCCTGCAGCTGTGGGGCACCCAGGCAAGCCAAGGGAAGGCAGTTTAAACTGCCTTCCTTTCAAGGGGGGGCTTGCTTGGGCTTCCTGCAGCTACGGAGCACCCAGGCAAGCCAAGGGAAGGCAGTTTAAACTGCCTTCCTTTCCCTCCAAGGGCCGGCTTGTCTGGGGTCCCCACAGGCACGCTGTGCCCGGACAAACCAACGTAAGGTATGGGGGTATGGCCTAATATGCTAATGAGCCGTGCCGTCGGGGGTGTGGCCTATTATGCTAATGAGTTCCTGCTGGGCTTTTTCTACAAAAAAAAGCCCTGGGCAGGACAGATACTGAAGCTGAAGCGCAAATACTTTGGCCACCAAATGAGAAGGGAGCACTCACTGGAGAAGACCCTGATGCTGAGAATGATTGAAGGTAACAGAAGAAGGGGACGGCAAAGGATGAGATGGTTAGATAGTGTTACCGATGCAACCAACATAAAATTGAGCAAGCTCCAGAGGGCAGTGGAAAACAGGAGGGCCTGGCATGGTATGGTCCATAAGGTTGCGAAGAGTCGGACTCGACTGTGCGACTGAACAACAACAACAAAAAAGAAAGGCAAGAAGTCAATGCATGCAGCTTAAAATTAGTACTGCCCTAAGCAGTTGACCAACCTTAATAAGGCCTTAATTATTAAAACACCTGGTACTAACAGTTGATGAGAAATGATGCTTCAAAAAGATTCAGAGGAAAATGGAGCAGGTTCAACAAAATCAAAGAAAAATGCTTATGCAGACTCTAATTCACATCTTGCCTCTGACATGAGTTCACATTTCACCCATAGCCACTCCTCTGTCTCTCAGCCTCAACATCCTATCTGTAATGTGAGAATAATAAAACTAATCTGTTGGAAGGATTTCTGAGGTACTATATGTGAACCACAATGAACGCATAAAAATTCTCTGTGTGTGACAAATACTATTATCTGTACTGGACAATAACAAAATCATAAGAGTAGATGAGCTGGACCAATTCGTTTCACACAGAAGTCACCCAACAGGTATACTAGCAGGTAGCGTTTCCAACTCTGGGTTAGGAATTTCCTGGAGATTTGGGGGGGGTGGAGCCTGGGGAGAGGCAGGAAAGGGGAGGGTCAGTTGGTATATAACGTTATAGATTCCACTCTCCAAAGCAGCCATTTTCTCCAGGGAAACCCTGGAGCACGGCATATAAACAGGGCATATTAACTGGTATTCAAACGGTTAACGTCTCTGAACTTTAGTCATCATGATTAATAGCTATGAATGAACCTGTGCTCCATGAACTTGTTTAATCCCTTTTAAACAGGGTTGCCAGTGTTGGAGCAGGCAACTCAGCATGCCTGGACATTGGGGGGCATTATAGCACTCTAAGCGTGTATAGGTGTTATCTCCTTGAATGAAATGCCCCTCTTTGTCTTAACTTGGGAGCTGCCCTCTGACGCCTCCACTGTCTCTTTTTGTCCTCTCAAACTCTCACCATGGTCCTTCATGGAAACACAAGTTTCTGCAGGTCTCTCCTGTACGTACAATGCCCTCATAGTCCCACACACATGATGTTGAACAAGCTGGCCATTTGTGATAGGGAAAGTACTCTTTAGAGTAGGCATCTTTCTCTCGTTTTGACTGCAGCCTGAATGTGAACTGGATCTAATAAATGTAAGTTTACCTTTTTCGCAATATACTTCTTGGGAGATTTATTTACTGCACTCAGTATCACACTTCTATGACTAGGCAAACTCTGCTATATTAACCAAATATCCCAATAGCCAGGTCTCTCCAGGCAACTGGTGGGGAATGGGGGGACTTACCAGAAGTGGGAGGGAGGCCCAGCCAACATTGCAACGATATGTCTACACCACTTATGACATGACCAGGAAGTGATGTCATCACACAGCGACACTGGGAGAATGCTCTGGTATTTGTGCCAAAACTTTACAGTAAATTTGGTTTCTACCATAGAGTTTTTGCCGAAATATCAGAGCATTGTCTCACTATCACCAACACAATGACGTCACTTCCAGGTCACATCAGAAGTGACATAGACATGTCATTGCAACATTGACTGGACCTTGCTCTTTTTCCAGGTAAGTCCCCCCCTTCTGGCCAGCTGATCAGTGGCAGAGCACTGGGGCCTGGTGGCTGGGGACCCCTGCCTCCACCAGGGACTTTGGCAAAAACACACCAAAAACACTGTGAAGATTTATTCATTTATAAACAATGTTTGAACCAAATAAAAACTATTACAAATTCATATGTCATTAGATTTATATAAACTTCAAGAATCTTATACTAGAATGAAAACTTCCAAAGTGCACTTTAAACGTGTACAACACCATGTCAGAGAACTAGACACATCAACTACAAAGCTAAATCCAAATCATAAAGGTTACTCAAGTCAACAGGTAAGTCTTCCGAAAAAATAGTGACTTGCTCAATTCAACAGGTAAATTTCTGAAAAAATAGTGGCATCAAGGCCACCTGAAACTTTTTTGTTCCACAAATAACAATTCACCAACAAACATGTACAAATCTTCCAGCAGACTGTGTAGCTTTCCAGCAGACTAATTCAACAGGTAAGTCTTCTGAAAATGACAATTCACCAGCAAGTATATAACAAATCTTCCTGTAGACTGTGTAGGTTTCCAGCAGACTAACATGTTTCCCAAGTTAAATCACGCTTCTAATCTTCATCAGAGTCAAGAATAAGCATTTTCATATGGAGCTCACAAACTCATCAGAATCCTCACCACTTCCCATAATCGAGGAGCTAACTGCTCACACTCAGAAGGGCTTCTACCAACGTCATTTAGTTTTATTTGGTTCAGACATTGTTTATAAGTGAACCTTCACAATGTTTTTTGTGTTTTTTTGCCAATTATAGCACTGTGTTTCCTTACATATTTTTCTCCACCAGTGGTCTGGTAACCCTACTTTTAAACTCTATTATAACAGTGACCATCACCACATCCTATGGCAGTGAATTCCAATTAAATACTATTTCACTTGTCTGGTTCTCTTTTTAGCAGTGGTTTAAAAGGAAAATTAGCAATAAAAACAACTTTGGGTTACTGCAGCTCTCTACACATTTTGTTGCTCTCAATAAATCCATTCAGAGTAGGGTTGTGATACACTCCCCCGGAGGTGGGGGTGCCCTGCTGACATGCCCCACCTCCCGCGACCAATCAGCTGGACAGCAGGGGGGAACTTACCCCCCCAAAAGAGGGAGATCCATCCAACATGCAGCGATGTGTTTACATCACTGACCACATGACCTGGAAGTGATGTGATCACTCTGGTATTTGGGCAAAACTCTATAGTAGGAGCTGAATTTACCATAGAGCTTTTGCCCAAATACCAGAGTGTTGCCCTGACATCTTGGATGTGATGGCACCACTTCCAGGTCATGTGGGCAGTGATGTAGGCACATCGCTGTACATTGGATGGGTCTCCCTGTTGCTCCTAGTAAGTCCCCTCCTCCCCTGCTGGTTGCCAGGAGGGACCTGACAACCCTCATTCAGAGTAACTACTCCTTTTTTTAATTTCTGTTCATTCCTGCGCCATCCCTAAGCATGGCTTAGGAGTTTAGTTTACGGTTCTTCCTTTGGTTTCAGTGAAACTACACCTGTATACCATATGTTTTTCACTGTTAGGTGCTTGTATAATACAGCCACCACAAAAAGCTTTCACATCACTTCCTTATTTGCTGTGATGGCTTTTTTTTTAAATTCTTCCTCTCATTTATTAACCCTGGTTTGACCATACAAATTGCAAATTTTTCTTGCACTTTAGGCACTAGCCAATTACATTTATATTTGAGTTCCATTAAAAACCTTCATGCATGAGTGAGGCTGACTACATTTCCCCCACCTGACCAAACTCTTTAGGCTTTAAAGACATTTTCAATGCACAGGTAGCAGAGAGGCAAAAATAATCCTATTTTGGTGGGGGACCCCAGCCCTAAAACACAACTTTCCAATGTATTAGAGGGAAAAGGTGATAGACTGAGGATTTCCATACACAGGCTGTTACTGTTTACAAATAGGTAACCCTTTGCCATCAAATGCAAAGATGGTATAGAAGGGAAATAAAAAATGTGCTATGTCTAAAGCTGCCAACTCCATATTACTAGTGCAAGCATTCAATTTTTCCTGCCTTCTTTAAACAAATGGTGAACTCATAGGTTTATGATTTCAGTTGTAATGATAATTAAATAAGAATGAGGAAACCAATAAAGTGAAAGGGCAGGTAATTTTATTTAAACAAGTTAAAACTTTAGGTTTTATCTTTTTTAAATTAAAAACACTCCAGTTTCAAAGAACATATGGTATGCTGGAAATTAAACTTCACTGTCACATATATTCTTAGTGTGACATGTCAAACCATCTTTTTATCAGCATTTTAAGATGTGCAGTTCAGAAATAAATCCATGTGCTTGGTACAAGGAATTGGATGATCAATTATGGCCTTAGAAACCACAGGGTGAGATCCAGCAGAGGGGTTCATAGAAAGAATTGGTAAGCAGAGACTTCCATGTCTTTCACCATTCCCAAGCACTTTGGGATGTTTGTCTCTGAAGTCCTCTCTGGGGACTGGGAGAGCCTCTCAAGCAAAAGGTACCACAAGACCTTCCTCTGCCAATGTGAACCACAACCAGAAGAGGAAGGGGAAAAAGTGATTTTTATCTGATTCCTCTTTATTTTGTGCTCCGTCTTGATCCTCAGAGAGGAATTTGGGGCCAAACAACAGGGTGATAGGGGAAGGGGAGAGTAGGAAAGATCCTCTGTGCTAACTCCTTCTTTGACCTCTTTTGCTTGATCCAACTCATTTTGAACAGGAGTCTGCGGAAGGCCTTGCTTCTTCCCTTTGTGTGCCCCATGATCTCTGTGTGCCCCATGAAAACCCACTCCCAAGGATTGGAAGACCCTTGAGAAACACATGGAATATGATTCAGGAGGACCAAGTGGGAAGGGAAGTATCAGCAGAAATCCCCTGTACAGGATCCAGTCTAAGTCTGCATGTTAAATGGTGACAACCAATGTTCCCTCTAAGCTGTAGAGTCTTGTGAGCCAAAATTCAACTTTGTGAGCTACTGGCATTAAAGTTGTGAGCAAGCGACTTGTCTACTGCATGAATCAGTTTGCTCTGGAGCACATGGGCACATGGCTGGTGGCCATTTGTTGCATATTCTAAAGTTAACAGTGTAGTGAGATGGTATTTGTATTGCTTGATTGCTCTGCCAGTCTACATGGTGATTTATAGAACATCACAAGCAAAAAGATGGGTTGATGCTTTGGGGAGACTAAAGTCACAAGTATCGATGTGATATAAAGGAGAACTAGAAAAGGAGAGGCCAAGATGAAAAAGCATAAATGTAGGTAAATGTATACCTGGGCTTAATTACTTAATTTTTGGTGGGTAAGAGAACTATGGAGTTAACTTACTGAGTTTTGAGAAATGATTTTAAGAAACACAGTGGTGTGGCACAGTGCTACTTTTTTGTTTTTGAGATGGAGTTCAAGAAATTCAAGTATCATAATTGCTTTTGACCCTAAGAATCTGAGATGATGCAGAAGACTAGTTCATGGATAAAATGCTGCTTCATCCAATCCTCAATGGGGTGGGTGGGAGGGGTATGGTTTGCTTGCACCTTGTGGAAGACAGTTGGTGGGCATCCCAGTGCCATTGCATGCGGGTGCACAATGTGAGGAGCACGCAGGTGTAAGCTTATTTAAAGTACCAGCACACTGCCTTCCACCTCTCTGACAATAGAAATGGAACAGGAAATCCTTAAGAGGTGCTATTATTGTTGGGCCAAAGAAGCTTAGGAGAAAGGACATGACGTACCTACTTAGGTACCAATACATGCTTAGGCAATATACAACTTGACAACTCAGGGCTCAGAGCCAGGGGGTCCTCACCTGGAATACAGGGATGCACAGCCTGAGGAGGCCTGACTCTTCTGCATTCTGTTGATTGCCCACACTGTGATAAAGCATGAGGTGAGTTTTGTCCTTGGATGCTTCTGATCCTTGTATTAATACTGATGTAGGCTTTCCTTATTCTGTGTCCATCTGCAGTAGACTCATTCACGAACCTGGGGTTTTATGGGTCACCTAATACAGTATCCATACTCAGTATTCCCTTTATGATGCTGTGAAACACAAACAATTTTTCTTTAAAAAATCTAACAATACACAGCTCAGATTTTCTGATTTTTGTGAACAGAGACAGAGCCTAATTCTTAGAAAGCCATTTAGAAAGCCAATTGTTTTGAAGTCAACTTCCTCATTATCTATCATGTAAAATAAACTAGGGTATGGCAAGGTTTAGATTTTTCTCTTGCTTAAAACAAACAATCTACACAGTTTTTTTTTAATGGTGGGGCAAGGTATTCATGATTTCATTTAGAAATCATTTGGTGTTTTAAAAGTAGCAAAAATTACCCTGCAGGTGAAGCTTAAAATACTGGAGGTGTGTCAAAAGCTAGCAGGCAAAACACAGGAAAACTATTTATCCAAAATTAAAGTGCTTTTGTAATACTAAGGTTAATGGAATGAGAGAAGTGAAATGGGTGGGGGACAGAATTTAGTAAAGCCACAAGCCTTCACGCAAAGCTAGCTAATCAAAATAAAATGTTTGATCTCTGAATATGTAATTTACAATGTTCTGCACAATTACAAACAAAAAGAGTTGTGTGGCCATTACCTCTTTTCCCCCAGAATGTTAAAGGCTCTGCAAAAATCTCAAATGGCCCTGGGCACACGGGCCAGATATCGCGTGGGGGGGGGGGGAGGCGTGGGTAATTGCCCCGGCGCAGTTTGATCTGCGATTATGCGATCAGACGCACCGGCGGCACAGCACGGGTCCTTCCCTCGGTGCCAGTGGGTAAGCGAGGGACCGGAGGGGAATGCCGCACACCGGCGCGATCACACCATGGGCGTCTGGAGGCAGCCCGTGGCAAACGGTTACTAGTACCTTGGAGGTACTAGTTTTTAAATCCGCATTGTCGGCAGTAAGCCACGGGTGCGCTCCACTTCCCAGATGTTGGGGTGTGATCGCGCCCGGATAATCCGCCCACCTTCTGTGCCTCTCCCGCGGCAACTTTGCCATTGTTTGTTTATTAGAAATGGATATTACAAAAAAATCTATAGATTCGGGATTGCTAAAAAGTACCTGTCTGAGTAATAGTTATGGTAATTTCAGATGCAATGCAAATCCGTGGTTTAATTAAACTAACCATAGTTAGTTAACAATTCAAACACAGGCCACTCCACTTCTTATGGTAATTTACCATCCTATTAGCCCTGACCTGGATGGCCCAGGCTAGCCTGATTTAGTTAGATCTCAGCTGCTAAGGAAGGTCAGCCCTGGTTATTATTTAGATGGGAGACAAACAAGGAAACCCAGGGTCACTACATAGAGGTGGGCAAGGGCAAAGCACCTCTGAATGTTTCTTTCCTTGAAAAACCTATGGAGTTGTCATTAGTCGGGGTGTGACTTGGCAGCACTTTCAACCTCCACCGTTACCAAACCAAGATTTGAAGCATTGATCTGAGGCTGGCTTTTGAACCACAATTAAACTTAACCATAGTTTCATTTTACAAATAGATAGGGATGGGCATGAACAAGGAAAATGTCATTGGTATTGGTTCATGGTTTGTGGCATGCCCGGTTCGTGAGCCACAAACCGTAACAAACGTTTAGACACTAAATGGACCAGTTTGTGAGGTCTGTGACAAGGTGGAATGTCCCCTCAGCAAGCTAGAGGCACCAAACTCACCAGAGGTCTGCAGATGACTCTCCTCTACCTGCCCTCCAAATTTGGTGAGGATTGGATTTACAGGGTCCGAGTTACGGCCCCCCAAAGAAGGTGCCCCCAGGAAAGTGCTTTCTGAGGAAATGACAGGCACAGGTTCAGGAGGTTCAGGAGTGTGTAGAATGGACCCCATACAAGTTGGAGACATCAACCTTGCAGGGGACCTCCCCCTGATGCTCCTCTACGTGCCTTCCACATTAAGTGCAGATTGGATTTAGGAGGTCTGAGTTATGCCCCTCCCCAAAATATGCCCCCAAGAAAGTGCTTTGGGGGGAAATGTCAGGTGCGCATTCAAAAGTGTATAGAATGAACCCCCTACAAGCTATACACACCATATTCACAGGAAACCTCACCATGCTGCCTGCTCCTCTAAGGTATCTCCAAGTTGGGGGCAGATTACATTTCTGGGGTCCCAGTTACGAACCCCACAAAACGGTCTCCCTAGTGCTCTCTCTGGAAAAGACAGCTGCAGTTTATGGAACAGCTCAAGCCAGTAACAACGAACTCATAGGGAAAATTCACCTGGGCAGAAACACACACACCCCGCCGCCAGACACTGGAGGCAAGGCAAGCAGAAGAAAAGAAAGGCAGACATCCACAGAGTTTGGACAGGGGCTCCCCAAAGTAACCCCACAGCAGCTGGCAAGCACTGGAACCCAAGCGAGGCATGCCCACAACACTCCCCGGCTCCCTCAGGCCAAACACATAGATCCTCTGGTCATAGTCCACCCCTAGGTGAAATTTCTCATTATTCACCATTAGCAGCTAAGAAATCACCTGTTGTGAATTGTACAAATGCAATGGAAAGGGGAGGTCAAACAGGGGCTTGCTTGTACAGGCAGATATTTGTGAAGATAGATGTTTGCTGAGGCGGATGTTGTTCCATGAGGTCAATGTTATGTTATGATCATGACAGATTCCCCACAACCAGCTGTGCCGCCCTCGCTCTACCATTTCCTCTGCTTGCATTGGTCAATTTCACACTATTCGCTGCACAGCTGCATTTTGACTCGCGGCTCCCCCAATTTCCCCCACGTCTTCTTGATACTTGTTTTTTGAGATCAAGAAGTCGTGGGGGAAATTGACCTATGCAAGCGGGGGAAACGGAAGAGTGAGGGCGGCACAGCTGCTTGTGAGGAATCGGTCCATGTTTCATGAAGGAGGTTTTGAGTGAGGGAGATTTTCTTTGGAGGGTAAAAGTAAAGGGGGGATATCCAGGGGGGTTTCTCAATGGGAGAATTTCAGTGAGAAAGGGTTGGGTAGGGGAGCCAGCCTATCCCCACCCAGCAGAGTCAGCCAAGCACCAAGAGCACAACCCGCAGGCCCATAGAGGAGGAGGAATGGGGGAACATGTAGGGAGACAACAGGAGACCTGGATCTTACTCTATGAGGTCCAAAGAGGAGTAGGCCCAGATGAACCTATCCTGCATTGTCAAGACAGAAGCCCTGCCATCCCCTTTTACAAACTGAAATTCCGTATCTCAATATCTTGCTTCTGTATCATTGACTTAATTGCTTTCCTTGCCAGGTTTGGTTGTCTGAAGCAGTGCTGGCCCTTGCTATAGATTCTGTTGGATATGGAGGAAGAACTGGCTGGTGGACGTGCTCATAGTATGCTGCATGCTGTGCAACATCTGCCAATCAAGAAGGGACATATGCTTCCTGAGGAGCACCCAGAACTTCCATTTTGCCATTTCAATCTGATGCCTATGACTGTGAGCAGCCACAGGTTTCAGGGCAGAGACTCCTCATCCTTGATCACTCCGCAGGCAGCCAGCTGATGCCAGTCAAAGGCCCCAGTACTTCCCACAGCCAAGTCTCCTTCCCACTTTCTATCCAGCCTGTGCAGGTCAACATTCACTGTTGCTCCTGCATGTTATTTGCTTCCTCTATTTAGTCATATAATGAAATTCATCTATGTGTCTAATGGGTAAGTGAAACAGGGCTGCCAAGCTGCAGCTGGCAACCCCTGGAAGCAATTGAGGGCAGGGCCTGGTGTGCCAGCATCATGCCAGTGTGCTGAAGTAATGTCATTAGACACTCTAGGATTCAGAAAAACAGTATGAAAAAAACCCCACAGAGTTTTTGTAAATTCTACAATGCTGTCACAATGCTGTCGTGCATTCTATTCTGCCCTCCCCCCACTGGCACCTGAGGTACTGATGTGCAAAGGAGCAGGATGCTGGGAGGTCTCACTCTATAGTGGGAGACTGTCTTCCCTAAAGTAAAAAACAGGCAGAGGCATATGAGTTGTTATAGGGTTTTGGTGGGGTTTGGGACTCTGTTTTTGAAACCTCTGGGTGGCAGGTGAGTGGTGTTCTGGGGGAAAAGAAAAACCTGCCAGAAAGTATAAGAAAAACGTGATGGGTGGGAGGCATACTGTATCTACCGCACGTGTCTTCTATGGCAAAGAGTAGAGATTGAATATTTGGGAGGTTGTATGTAGTTGAACTGGTGCATGTGGGCACACTGAAATTTGCAGCAGGAGGTTGTTTTCCTAATCTGGGGTAAAGGATGAAAGTGGAAACCCTTACTTGTGTCTTGAGTAGTGGGGCAATGGCTCAGTGGCTGTTTTCCATTTCAAGAATGACTGAAGATTTCCAAGTGCCTTTTCCTTGACCTCTTGTTGTTGATAAACAGTGGAAGTGATGGGGCAAATCTTTTGTCATTGTTGGGTACCACAAAGCTGGCTAGGATAGCAGCTCCATCTCTGGCTGGGAGGTGGAGGAAAAAGTAAGACAAGCCAGAATTCAGTAATTGTCTGCAGACTTAATTCACTGTTAAAACAAACTGTTAACATAATCAGTGGTATCATGTTGCATCTGAGCTGATTCCAAGCAAAACAAAGAGTTTAAGGACTAGCAGAATGGGAAATACAAATGGGGGACCATGATCTTGTGTGGGCATCTCCTTTCCCCCTCACTCACTATTTCTTTTTTCCTTTCCTCTCTCTTTTACTGATTCCTTATCCTCTTCCCACTCACCAACCAGCCTACCTTTATCTGCTCCCCTGTCTTCAGTTTTCCCTGTTTAACTACCCTAACAGTCTCCGCTTGGGAAAACTATGGTCCAATTGTGCAGTGCCGGCTGCTAGGTTGGACCCAGTTATGTAGTGGGAAACCCACAAGGACTTTGAGGGGCACCTAACTTTCCTGTTTCCCCCCCCACTATTTCCCTCCTCTTGGTAGCCCCCATATCCTAAAACAAAAGAGATCACACAGCAGTACAAGAAATAAGTAGAAAAAAGATGTGCATATGAGATGCTAATATAGGTGGACAAAATTGAAAAGTATATTATGGTGGAAACATGTAACAATGTTACAGAAAAAATTCAATAAAGCATTCAAATATTCAATGATATTCAGTATTCCAATCATTCAATAAGGTATGCAAAATTCTATTCAGTATTCCAATTATTCAATAAATATGCAGAATTCAATGAAGATTCTGGATTATGTGCTTTATTTCAAGTCTCTTCAAGAATATAATGCTAACATACGAAAAAGAATGACCAGAAAATAGCAGAACAAGACCAAAAAACCCCCAAAACACTGATGTACAGAAGACTGGACTACAAATCTCTCCCTGTATATAATTGTGTAGTGGGGTGGGGTTGGCACTTTCTGAACATTCCACACGCCTCTAAATCAGTTGGCTCCATGATGTGTCACTCATAAGCTGCCCCTATCCACTGGCTGCGTTGCCTGAGTCCCGGCCACAGAGGCAGCGCCTGCCAAAACTTTCCTCAGAAGATGGTTGCTTCGCTCCGGTGAACACAGCTACCGTCTTTGCTCTCCTCGCCAGATGACGACTGATTCCCTCAGGGCACAAAACCCACCGTCTTTAGCCTCCAAGCCAAGTTTGCTGAGGCAACACTTTCCAGAATGGAAAAAACCCCTGCCAAATAAACAGCTGTCAGCTTGGCAGAGGTGGTGGTGGGGAACCAGCCCAAGTTATCACAAAAAAGCCAGTGGATTCACACACAAGCAGAGATAGAGGATGGGACCAGACACAAAGAAAACAGGGAGCCAAAAACCCGAGGCATGCTGAAAAGCAGAAATACAGGTATAGTCACAGACGGATCTACATAGGCACGCACAAACAGGAGGAGTGCAGGAACAACTGGCTGAAGTGGAGAATGTTCAGAAAGTGCCACCCCATTACTCAATTATATATAAGGAGAGATACTGCTAATATGTACTTAACCTGCTTCCAAACGATGCATTCGTTACACATCACATCTTTCTAGAGCTCATTGTATTGCTTTTACAATGAGCTTTACTGCTAGTATAAGAATATAACTAAACACAATGTTTACCATATCCTCACATTTTCCTGTGTCTTTCTCTCTTTCTCACTCACCAGCCAACCAACCATTTCTTTCCCCCCATATTTAGTCATATTTATTATTTATTTACTTCATTTATACCTACCGCAGTGGGGACCCAAAACAACGTACAACATTCTCTCCACCATTTTATTCACACTACAACCCTACATAGTAGGTTAGGAGAGTGAGTAACTGATCAAACATCACCCAGTGAGTTTCCATGGCAGAGTGGAGATTTCAACATGGGTCTCCCAGATCCTAGTTTGAAATTCTAACCATTACACCACACTGGCTTTTGTGCAGTGGCTGCTGCTGAACAGTAGCAAACAGCCAGGCCTCAGTGAGTGATGCAAGGCGCATTCTGTTAAGTCGCTTGCCTCCAATGAATCCTCCCTCAAAGGCCAAAATAGCCCTGGAAAGAGCCCTACCCCTCCCTCTGCCTTTTACAGACAGAAACCAGTGCTTGAAGGTTGGCAATACTGTTGTGGTTTCCTAGCAATGACCACTGAGAGCAGGGCTCATTTCAAGTCGGAGTGGGCCGGAGTGATGCTCCGGCAGTGATGGAAGGTGCGCCACCCCCTGTCTGGTCCTGCCTCTTACCGAGTGGCCCCTCAACTTGCAGCGGGACCAGATCCTGCAGCTCTTGGCATCTCCCCTGTCTGCTCACTGGCCAGTTCCACCTCCTCGCTTCCCACTGCCCACACCCCTCTGGGCCCCCATGGCCTGTGCCACAGCTGGGCTTGGGCACACCCCCGGTAGCTGCCCTCCTATTGCCGTGGCTGGGGCGCTCTGTCTGCGCTGCTCAGGTTGGGCCGTCGCTCCCTTCCTGGCGCCACTTCCCATGGCCGCCCCACCACTGTCCCTCTGTTGACCACAGGGCTCCTCCCCCTGCATCACCCAAGCCCAGCAAGCCTGGCTCCCACCTCACCAGCCAAGCAACTGCGGCCCACCTGGCCTAGCCGGAGATTACGCATAGGCGTAAACTATGAGGGGGGGGGCACAGACCATCCCTGAAATTTTCCGGGTGGGCTGATCCTCCCCCAGGCAACCAGGGCCAGCTTGCTCTGTGTTCCTCCTACTTCCCTCTGGCGTCACAGCTTCCTCTCCAGAGGAGAGAGGATCGTTCATCTGTGGGGATCTGGTCTCACCCGCCAGGCCGAAGGGCAAAAAAGTTTTGTTGGCAGGGGGATGGAAGTCGTGGCTTCCTCCAAGCCCAGGTGTCTATCTCTGTTGGGTGCAGTGGCAAGAGAGCTCAGTAGCACCTTTAAAGACTAACAAAATTGTGGTAGGGTATGTGCTTTTATGAGTCACTGCTCACTTCATCAGACTTATTTCCATTTATTCTTTGCATCCTCCTGGATTGAATCCTCTTGTACCAAATTGAGACTGTTTCATTACCAGTGCTGATATCGCTGATATCGCTTCTCCTACTACCCCTCTGCATATCACACCCAATCCGATCAAGCTGGCTGTTGACATTCAGCATCTGAATGGGACTTGTATTCACTTGTAGGATGAGTTTGAAGTGAGAAGAAGATTGCTCTGTACATTGCTCAGAAATTGAGTGCACAGCAACTGTTTGGTATTCTGGCTCAGAGACTCCAGCCCTGCATTTACCAAACCAAGGCATCTGTGATGCCATAATTTAGTAAATTTCAGTACAAAGTTACCCTTATGAATAAGGCAGAAACAAGACTCCTATAAATGAATGTCCAGGAAAACTTTTAAAATGTTCCCCTACAGACTTTTCTGTGTTGCCTTCCTTACTGTCAAATTTGTGACTATTTGTTTGTCTTATGCACATGATACGTATATTCTAAAAGTGATTTTTTTAAAAAAGGACACAGCAGGAGACCACTGAGATACCATTATAACCCCTGGCCAACTCTCACTTTTTCCTTGGTTTAGCCCAGCCTAGGGGCATGGCTAGGGGGGTTCCCAGGCCCCCCTAGATTTCTGGGGAGCCCCTTCTTAAATCCCACATGGCTCCACCTCTATAGATAGTGACAATGGCCTGTGATATCACTGGCTCCTCCCTATGATGTCACTGGGCCTTGGTACTTTTAAGGACCTAGCATAGCAATGCCTCTGGTCTGGCCCCAGCTCCCCCCACAGGAAATTGGAAAGTCTACGCCCTCGAGGTCACAAGCACTACGCAGGCTGGGCTCCCATTGGCTGTCGGCAGCAAGGCCCTGGGGAGTGCGAGGGCCGCATTCCATCTGCGTGGGAGGGGCGGCGACTCGTGCTGTCCACCTTGCTGAGCCCCGCTGGCAGCTGCAGCAGCTGCAGCCAAGGGAACATGTCTGCAGGCCAGGCCAAGAAAGTAGAGATGGCCACCAAGTCCTGCCTGGAGTGCGACCAGCAGGTGAGCATTGCAGAGACGCGCAGGGCGACAGCAGGGTTGCTTGCAGCCTGTCCTGGCACTGGCTGCCGGTGGGTGGCAAGCGGATGCTGCCCTGTGGCTTTGTCCCTCCTCGGTGTGAAGCTTGACTTGGCATCCAAGCAGTCAGGTGTGCCTTGTAGGGTCACCTGGGGGAATGGGCGAGGATGCAACAGCCCCTTGCGAGCTTCCACCTTGCACAAAGAATATTCCACTGGATTTGGTTGGGCATCCTGTCCCAAAATTTCATGCTCTGTTATATAAGTGAAATTATTGTTTTTTTGTCCTGATGAAGAGATCTGTGTTATTTATAAGCTTATATACTGTGAAACCTTAATGCAGTAGAAGCAGATGTATATTTCAAATTCACTGAAGTAACTGCAGGAAACTTATTTGTGCAGAAGAAACAGGAATGTCGAGGCAGCTCTAGTGCGAAATCAGCCTGGGAGTCTTACCTCTCCTGGTTCGAGTTTTTTCTCAAGTCCTCCAGGATCGAGGCGGCGGCAAGGAAGCGTGCCACTTTCTTCTGAGTCTGCAGCCACAGGACCTTCAAGATCGCCTATTCACTGATCGCTCCTGCGGAACTCAAGGACACTGAGTACAAGATGATTTTGGATTGGTTAAAGGAACACTTCTCTCCAAAACCATCCGTCATCACCGCCCACCATGCATTCCACACACGGAACCAGGCCACGAATGAATCAATCACAGCCTTCATTACAGCTCTTCGATGGATAGCCTGACACTGCAATTTCCACGACCTCGAGGACGCGCTTCGTGAGCAGCTGGCCTGCGGCCTGCGAGATGAATGGATTCAAAGATAGCTCCTTGCCAAGGGTGATCCCAAATTCAAGCAGGCCATGGAAGTAGCCCTTGCCGCGGAGGCCACTGATCAGTTAACCACAGAGGTCCGGCAAGCGAAAAGCCCACCATCATCGCAGAGGCCTACCACTGCAGCGCTCCACATCCAAGGAGGAAGAAGAAGAGGTCCTCCCAAATTCAAGCAGGCCATGGAAGTAGCCCTTGCCGCGGAGGCCACTGATCAGTTCACCACAGAGGTCCGGCAAGCGAAAAGCCCACCATCATCGCAGAGGCCTACCACTGCAGCGCTCCACATCCAAGGAGGAAGAAGAAGAGGTCCTGCAACTCCAGTGTCCTACACACTGCAACGCTCGCCCGTCTGCACCACCACGCACCATCAACACTGCCTCATTGACACCATGTGCCAGCTGCGGGGAGCCCCATGAGCGGAGGTCCTGCTGGTTCAGGGATGCCACATGCAGGAACTGCAGAAGGTCGGCCACATTGCCCGAGCTTGCCGTGCCAAGGGAAACTGGAGGTGACCAACAGCAACCCCGGCATCCACACACACTGCAGAATTGCAAACCACCTCCGTCCAACAGCAACAGGTACTGAACTTGCCCCAGGACACCCCCAATAAAATAACAGTGACTGTCCTAATTGAGGGGAACCCCTGCATGATAGATCTCAACACGAGGTCCTCCCTCTCCATAATTTCAGAGGACACCTTTAAGACACTCTGTCCAGGGGGGGGTCACAACCTTAGGCCTGGGGCCAGTTTGGTGTAGTGGTTGTGTGCAGACTCTAATCTGGGAGAACTGGGTTTGATTCCCCACTCCTCCACTTGCACCTGGCTGGATGACCTTGGGCAAGCCGTAGTTCTGATAAGAGCTGTTCTTGAAAAAGAGCAGTTTCTGTCAGAGTTCTCTCAGCCCCACCTACCTCACAGGGTGTCTGTTGTGGGGAGGGGGAGGGAAAGGAGTTTGTAAGCCACTCTGAGACACCTTTGGGTAGTAAAGGGCGGGGTATAAATCCAATCTCTTCTCTTCTTCTTCTTCTAGGGGACTTCCAACAGAATGAAGTGGCTGTGAGACGGGTGGGCAAGTTCTGGGTACAGTACCGGAATTTTGATGGACTTTTGGACTTGCTGGTGGTGGGAGGCAGTCGTACGAGTCTCCTGGGACTAGCCTGGTTCGTGCCCCTGGGGTTCCGAGTGACTGGGGTGCACCATGTGGCCACAAAAGACTTTCAGCGTTTGTGTGACAAGTTCCTGGCAGTCTTTGATGGGACGGTCGGTCGCTACACCGGACCGCCTATCTCACTGCAGCTCAACCCGGTGGTGCAGCCCATATGGCTAAAGGCTAGGCGCATCCCATTCGTGTCGAAGCCTAAAATAGACATGGAGCTTGATTGGCTAGTGGCCCAAGGGGTTTTAGAGCCAGTGCCACATGTCCTCTGGGAAACCCCTATTGTGATGCCGGTGAAGCCCAACGGGGACATTCGCATCTGTGTGGACTACAACTGCACTATAAACAAGGCACTGCAGGACCACTCCTACCCGGTTCCAGTAGTCAGCCACGTCCTAGCCTCTCTGGCAGGCACCAAGATCTTGGGAAAGCTGGACTTAGCACAGGCCTACCAGCAGCTCCCTGTAGATGGTGCGACCATGGAGGCTCAGACTATAGTGACACACAGGGGCACATTCCAGGTGTGGTGGCTGCAGTTTGGGGTCAGTGTAGCCCCAGAAATTTTCCAAAACCTAATGGACTCTCTCCTTAAAGGAATTCCCAGGATACAGCCTTTCTTTGACAACGTTTTAATTGCAGCTCCCACAGACGAGGACTTTGCCAGAAGGCTGCGCACCATCCTGCAGTGGTTCAAAGTGGCCGGCATCAAGGTGAAGTGGGAGAAATGCCTCCTGGGAGTTCTGTGGTCGAGTTCCTGGGATTCTCTGTTGATGTGGAGGGCATCCATCCGGACCCAGACAAGGTGTGTGCCATCATCGATGCCCCCACACCAACCTCCAAGCCATAACTCAAGGCCTTCTTGGGGCCTCTGAACTTCTATGACTCTTTCCTGCCCCACAAAGCTGTGATCGCAGAACCCCTTCACTGCCTCCTTGACAAGAAGGCCCTGTGGGTCTAGGGCCAGAATCAAGCCGCTGCGTTCCGGGCCATCAAGAAGCTGCTTACCTACAATGCTTTGGGGAAAAAAAAAAGAAGAAGTGTGGTATAACGTGCTGGATGGTATGTATGTAATCATGTTTTTGATCTTGTATGTGTATGTGATATAGGCTTATAAAACCCAATAAATATAATTATAAAAAAAAAGAAGAAGAAGAAGCTGCTTACCTACAATGCTGTCCTGGCCCATTTTGATGAGGTGCTGCCCATCATCCTTGCCTGTGCCGCTTCCCCATACAGGGTAGGAGCTGTCCTTGGATACCAGCTATTGGATGGCTGGGAGGTCCCCATGGTGTACTACTCCTGCACCTTGTCTTTGGCCGAGCACAACTATGCACAAATAGACAAGGAGGCGCTGGCTATCGTGGTGGTGGTGAAGAAATTCCACAACTACCTCTATGGGTGGCTGTTCACCGTCATAACAGACCACAAGCCCCTGCTGGGCCTGCTGGCTCCAGATCGCCAGACCCCCTAGATGCTTTCACCCCGAGTGCTGCGATGGCCAATCTTCCTGGCAGGATACCAGTACTCCCTCCTCCACTGCTCAGGGAAGGCTATGGGACATGCCGATGCCCTTAGTCACCTGCTGCTCCCCTCCTGCGATCCCAGCTCTGCCCCTGCGCACCAAAGCCTGCTCCTGGAGGAACTTCCTGATTACCCTCTGCAGGTAACCGATGTGTCCCACCACACCATGAAGGACTGTGTCCTCTCCCATGTTTTGGACTCGGAGGGGAGGGGCTGGCCCACCAGCTGGGGGCTTCCAAGGTAGCAATCTGGGTCCTCTGATGGATTTTCAGCACACATGACCTACCCAACACAGTCGTGATGGACAATGGAACAGCCTTCACTTTGGGGGGGCTCCAGGAATTTATGGGCCGCTACCTCATCAGGCACATCAGCTCTGATCCCTTTCACCTGGCCACCAATGGGCAAGTGGAGAGGATGGTGCGAACCATGAAGGAGTCCCTCTGGCAGATCATCCATGGAGACTGGGACCATAGACTCACAGCATTCCTTTTTGGCCAACGAGTGACCCCGAGCACCACCACTGGCTACAGCCCTGTGGAACTCCTCATGGGTAGGTGCCTGACCACCTGACTGGACAAGCTGCACCCAGATTGAGCCCCGGAGCACTGCCCGTCTCCAGAGAGCCAAGAGGCACCCAGAGGATTTCTCCCCGGTGACTCCATCTATGCGGGGAACTTTTCCAGCAGTCCTGCCTGGATTCCCGCCAAGGTCATCCGAGTTACTGGACCCCTGTCCTACAAGGTGTCTACAGACGATGGTCAGGTCCTTCGTAGGCACATAGACCAGCTTTGCCTCTGTCTCCTCCCAGTCAAACCAGAGTTGCTGTCAGCGGTCTCGGAGGATTGAGACGCAGAGCTGCCATGGCCACAGGAACCAGAGCCTGTGAGGGAGCTTCCAGTGGGCAGCGAGCAGCCAGACAGACCAGCGGGCACGGCACCTGAGCAGGCAGCCACAGACTGTCCCAATGTCACGCCAACGCCACTACTGTCTGCCAGCACCACGCCAACAACGTCGGACCCAAGTTCAGAGACAACTACCCCTCTGATAGAATCACGATGTTCAACCCATGAACAATGCAAACCAGCCTACTTAAGGGACTTTGTCTGTTAAGGAGCTTTTGAACTTAGGGGGAAGAGGTGTTATGTACTGAGCCTAAAGCCATTCTTCAAGCTGTACCTAGAACAGGCTGACCTTGTTTCTCTAGAACAATAGCTCGCCTGGATCTAGGAACTAACCAATAGATAAGCAGTGTAATGTAAATAGCCTATCATTGGGAGTGGGTGTGTGTTGGGTGTGGTGTTTGCAGGCTTTATAAGCAGGGCTCAATCCCTGCTAGCTTGTCTTGTCTTGTAGTTTACTGAAATCACTTAATAAACCAGAGCTGATCACTGCAATGCATCTAGATCCCAGTATTTAACACCTGACATGCCCCCCTCCACTTCTCTCCCCTCCCTCTGCCTTTTAATAACAAAAGCCAATGCTTAAAGGCTGGTGATTCTGTTGTAGTTGCCTAGCAACCCACACAGTAGCCACTGTAGAGGGCATTCATTCCTTAAATGTACAGGTGCTGCTTCCATTATTTTTGGAGGGGGGTTAACCTCCCTATGTATTTTTTTCTGCAAACCTGGGACTTTTCTCAGGTTTGTAGAAAGGTCTGTCTCATCTGTTCGTGGCTACAATCCCTGGATTTAAATATCTACAGATTGAGCCATGTTGATAATTAGATATATTGATGTAAAGTGACACAGTTTTTCTCTGGCTTTCAATTAGTTAACTGCACTACTAACAATGGGGTATTAAATTCCTAATTTAAGATACATTACTCACTTTTTCCTCTTCCTCCTCCTCCTCCTCCCTGACAAATTGTAAGAGAATGTATTTGCACAGTTTGTTGGATCACAGTCAGGGGGGTTGCCAGTGGTCTGCAAGAATGAAGATGGAAATGAAGGGTACATGTGCATCTTCTGTTGGGCACTTTAGAAACTCACCAGACCATGGCAATTGAGAGTGAGAATGTGATTGACAGGACGATGGTATGTGATAGTTAAAGCATAATAATTAAATTTAGCTAACTCAGTTAATTGCTTTATCCACTCTCCATCCAATTTCATTAGAGCCAAATTCTGTTAGAGATACTGTTGTCACTCCTTTTATTATAAGTCTCAAATACATTTCAACAGTTCCTGTAAAAATAGGGAGTATCTGAATGGCAGTCTGATGTTACGATATGCAGCTTGTACCACCCAAAATGTAGGAAGGATTGTGTTGGCATTATAAGCTGACCCCAGAAACTGTGTGTGGACAAACAGTACATAAAAACATCAGAGAAGCTAATGTTGGATCAGGCCAATGGCCCATCTAGTCCTATACTCTGTCACACAGTGGCCAAAAATACCAGGTGCCATCAGAAGGTCCAGCAGTGGGGCCAGGACATTAGAAGCCCTCCCACTGTTGCCCCCCCAAGCACCAAGAATACAGAGCATCACTTGCCCCAGACTGAGAGTTCCTATCTATACCTTGTGGCTAATATCCACTGATGGACTTCTGCTCCATATGCTTACCCAGTTCCCTCTTGAAGCTGTCCATGCTTGTAGACGCCACCACCTCCTGTAGCAGTGAATTCCATGTGTTAATCACTCTTTGGGTGAAGAAGTACTTCCTTTTATCTGTTCTAACCTGACTGCTCAGCAATTTCATTGAGTGCCCACGAGTTCTTGTATTGTGAAAAAGGGAGAAAAGTACTTCTTTCTCTACCTGCTCTATCCCATGCATAATCTTATAAACTTCGATCATGTCATTCCTCAGCTGTCGTTTCTCCAAGCTAAAGAGCCCCAAGCGTTTTAACCTTTCTTCAAAGGGAAAGTGTTCCAACCCTTTTATCATTCGAGTTGCCCTTTTCTGCACTTTTTCCAATGCTATAATATCCTTTTTGAGGTGCGGTGACCAGAACTGTACACAGTACTCCAAATGAGGTAACACAATCGATTTATACAGGGGCATTATGATACTGGCTGATTTGTTTTCAATTCCTTTCCTAATAATCCCCAGCATAGCGTTGGCCTTTTTTATTGCAGTTGCACACTATCTAGACATTTTCATTGAGTTATCTACTACAACTCCAAGATCTCTCTCTTCGTCAGTCTTTGCCAGTTCGGACCTCATCAATGTGTATTTATAGTTAGGATTTTTGGCTCCAATGTGCATCACTTTGCACTTGGCCACATTGAACCCCATTTGCCACATTGATGCCCACTCAGCCATCCTCAACCAATCCCTTTGGAGTGCCTCACAATCCTCTCTGGTTTTCACCACCCTGAACAACTTCATGTCATCTGCAAATTTATCCACTTCACTGCTTACTCCCAACTCCAAATCATTAATAAACAAGTTAAAAAGCATTGGACCGAGTACTGATCCCTGTGGTACCCCACTGCTTACCACCCTCCACTGAGAAAATTTCCCATTTATACTTATTCTCTGTTTCCTATTACTTAGCCAGTTTTTGATCCGCAAGAGGACTTGTCCTTTTATCCCATGACTATTGAACTTACTTAGGAGCCTTTGATAAGGAACTTTATCAAAAGCTTTCTGGAAGTCAAGGTAAACAAAACCTATTGGGTCCCCCTTGTCCACATGTTTGTTCACACTATTATACCGAGAAACAGATGTTAAATAGGAATGATTTTGTTCTATTTTCTACAAAAAAGTTACATATTCAACAAAATTCTTTCTTGCACTGAACATACTCCAATGTTAAAAAAAGGGAGGCGGAAGATAATCATGCAACGAGGACTGGAGTCATAGTTACTTTCCAGTTCAGCAACATCCAGTTAGAATATTTTCAGGCAGTTAGATGCTTGAATAAGAGATAATATTTTTCAACCAATATATTCAAACCTCAAGCAAAGAGGGATGTAGATTTAGGAACAAGTGGCAAGAGAGGAAGGCAAGTGTTTGGGTGTAGGGAGAGGTGGAAATCTGAATTGGATAGCTACTATGTGCTGGGGAGAGTAAAAAAAATATCAGTCTTCTGAGATGGATAGCGTTATGAACAACACTCAGGTAATTGTTATTGTACAATGAGTTTTCCAGCCAAGGCCCTATGTTGATATCTTGCTATCAAATATTGTTCTAGAGAAATCAAATGCTACTACACAGTTGTGCACTGAAAAGAATATAGGCCTACCATTTTATTTTAATCTATTATGAGTATTTCCTTTATTACAGCCTTCCAAAGAAATATCCTTTTGTTCTTAAATGTTTTATGAATCCCATTGTCTCCAGGACTGGAGCATTTTGTTGATAAAAATAAAAGTGCTAGTGAGAGGCCCTTCTGCAACTATTTCTAAATAGGCCTTTTTTGTAAACCAAGAAATAACCTGGTTTGGGAAGGAAAAGCACTAACGTTGTTGTTCTGTTGTTGCCCAGTGGTAATTGAAAGTGCATTTCTGTCAGTTCCTCCAAAGACAGAATGCAATTCTTTTTTAAGATCTTGATCTTAAATTGGCAAAGAAAAAAAAAATAAAGTCAACGATATAGAAGCAAGATACTGTGACTTCTCTCTTGTGCTGGCGATATTGAGGCTGCCCTTTCTCTGTATTTAGCGCATTATTCTCACTGACTCCCCAGCAACGCAGTGCTATTTCTTCATGTGTTTCCTCGACTCAATTAATAGCGAAGAGCTTCATGTTCTGAAACATGATTCATATTTTGCAGCTATCATATAGGATCCAATTGTGCTTGCCTTTGGCATTTCCTAAACTCATCACATTCTCCTATGCAGCTGAATGGATGTTTTGCACGGAATGAAAAGGGAAGATGAATTAACACATTCCATTTAAGTGATAGCTAATCTGGTATGGACTTATTACCTTTGAAGCTGGTTTGTTGCTGGCTGTTGGATAATAAAGACATCATAAGAAGAGGGTTACAGTCCGATATACTTTAAGATGATCAAATGATATCTGCAGGTATCACATGGCCAAGGAAGTCATATCATATGAATGCACTCTAAAATGGGGGGGGTCAATTTTGAATTTGGGATTCCTTTGTCTGATGACAACCCTCCCAACTTTCTTGAGGGGCCTTCCCCCCCTCAGTCAAGCATCATACATTGGTCTTTGCTCAGAGTGAACCAGCCTGGTAATTCTGAGGCTAAAGACGGCTGCGGGCACCCATCTATTAGGATCTAGGCTGGGACCACCAGCTCATGTCAGACAGGCCAGTGAAAAGCAATCAAATGGCAATGATTTTCAATCACTGCTGACAGGAGGGTGGATTCAAACCAGTGACCTAGAGGTGAAATGCTCCATATCTTATTACTAATCCTTGAAATTATTCCTTTTCCCACAGCTGAGCCATGAATGACATAAAAAGCGGAAATGTGAGAGGAATGGTAATAGCCATGCTATGCCAGTAATTCATAAAGGGCTAACAACAATCCATGCCAACTATGCTTAGCAAATATTGTTCTGAGGAAATTTTGTCAAGGCATTATTCTAGAAACAAGAAGCACAGTGTACCACATGGGGGGGGGAAGAGAAGAAAACTCTAGAGTGTATTCTGCAATATTCACAGCTCTCAGAAGAAATTACTTGTTTGGCAAAATCATTAAGCATGGGGGGGGCTGCATTTTTTAACGTTCCCCACAAATGAAGACTCCCTGCATATAGAAAAATCAGCATTCTGGGAAGGATGTCAGGCTAGAGAATTTCTCCCTGCTATGCTAGTTTTCTGTGACCAAGAACTATAAATGTAATTCCAATGTGCAGTCCTCTACGGCTGTATGAAATGATATATATCAGCAAGACAAGTATGGACAATCACGACCTAATCAGAGAACAAATGTAAAGAAAACAGGTGTGAGAGTCTGACCCACAGATCAAGCAGTCAACAAGACTTGCAAAGAAGATGCTTTCTGTATATTATGGTCAATAAACACTACAACACAATATACAAATTCCTTAAAATCATAAGAAAATCCTAGTGTAAAAATACATCATGTAAAATACATCATGTAAAATCCTAGTGTAAAAATACATCATCAACGTTGTCTCCGGATTATATAACGTTTCAAAATTGGATCTTCCTCAGGAAATATTAGAGTAGTACAAAAGCTCTCTTGCTCATAAAGTGCTTTACAAAAAGTCATGAAAGATAATACATTTAGATAGGATGCTGATCTCAATAAGTATTCAGGCTCAAAAATGCTGCTAAGCTTCTAATGGATCCCTGGAATTCAGAGTTAAGGAGATGAATGGAATTGCAGGCTCACATGTGCTGCACATTTCACAAAATCCATGTATCTGATCTTCTATTGCAATTCCATGTTTTTGGAGAAACCATTGAACATACTATAACAAATTCAGGTGGGTAGCCATGTTGGTCTGAAGCAATAGAACAAACTCTGAGTCAAGATGCATAAGTAACTGAGTGTTAAGCATAGCTAAGATTGGATTAAAGCAGTTGGTAAGACCCATGAATAGCAGCAAATTAGCATATAAATAGAAGTGTTAACAAACAGTTGTGAGAACTAAGTTTTAGTCCAGTGGTACCGTTAAGACCAACAAAGTTTAATTCTGGGTATAAGTGAGAACTGAGTAGGGTTGCCAAGTCGATCTTCGCCGGGAGCGGGGGCTCCCAGCTGGCGTCTGGTGTGTGCACGCAAACCGCGTGCGCGCCGCATGCACGTCACCCGGAAGTGACGTGACGATGCCAGGCACGCTGGGGGCGGGGCCACGGCCATACAAGGGAAAACCATAGAGTTTTCCCTCGGATGGCCGTGGTCCCACCCCCAGCGTGCCCAGCGTGGTTGCGTCACTTCCAAGTGACACACATGTCGGGGAGGAGTTCCCCCCGGGGCCCGATCTGGCGGCGCCGGGGAACGGGCCTCTGGGGCGGGGTTTTCCCTGCCCCCCGGGGGGACTTGGGAAGCCTAGAACTGAGTGATTTAGCATGTGTAGATGCACACTTCTTCAGATACTTAAAAGAGACTTCCTCAAGCATTATATATAGGAAGAGAGAGGGTGTGGGGGAGTTTTTTTAACTGAATTCTGAAAGCACCTTGTTGTGGTGTACCTGTTTCATGGCATAGTAAGGAATGAATTATATAGGATATAGTACCATTGGGGGGCTGCTGAATGGATGATATTCCTTCCTTGCATTATGGAACTGAAGTATTTTGATACTTTCAAGGTCTTATCTAGGGTTTTTAGAGTGGGCAGTTATTCCAACCACTTCATAAAATTTATTAATGGCCTTTCCATAGTATTCTCAAGAAAATACACAATGATACAAAACAACAATAAAATTTTAAAAAATCAAACTAAAACATCAAACCAAAAGCGTCAGAAAGTTGTGGGGGGGGTTGCTTTCTACTAGGAAATGAACAGTAAAGGAACCTTTGCCATGTGTTTCCAGAAGATTATTTCACACTGTGGATGCTAGCATCAAGAACACCCTATTTACTAAAGAGGAACAACAGCTTAATAAAAAGTACATAGAGCATGGCTTGGAAAGATTCGTAGGGGAGAAGGCAGGCACTTTCTAAGATGTGCCAGGCAGAATTGTTTCTGGCTTACTTCTGAGATAAAATGTAAATGATAAGGCGGCAAAGCTCATGCAATGAGTAAGTATGTTAGGTAGAACTGGAAACACAGATACTACAACTACATTATATTTATTTGGATATTTGCACCCACTTTTTTTCCCAGCGGGGACTCAAGGCAACATCAAACATGCTTTCATGGCAGACTGGGGATATCTCCCAGATCCTAGTCTGACTTCTAAGCACACTGAACCACACTTGCTCTTGGTGGCTTTAAGGGGAAGCATATAGGTTGAGCAATTATTGTGTAGTCAGTTCTTAAAGGAATACTCATCCCAACCTCTTCTAGCCTTAGATGGTGTAAAATTTCATTCCCTCCAATAAAATAGCAAACTCAGTCAGACTTGCTGGCAATTCTAGCTCATTTCTAATGTACATGGAATCTTGAGCAAAGTTTCCTTCCATTTCCTTGATTGGACTAAATTAGCTTTCATTTCCAGCAACGAAAAAAAGTACAGTTGGCTAGGCGTCTCCAGCATTGTCCAGTTGACGGTCCTGTTGCCCCTCACACTAGTGGTGCATGAAATCAATTGGTTAAGTATACAGCAGGTATGCGATTAAAGCATATGTTCCACATTGTGCATTGACAGCTTTAATTTTCATGCCTGCGGATTCTGAAACCTTGTTCACTGTAGCCAAGGTGCAGGTATATGAAGAGGAACTAATGCACGCTTATTTGCAGCCAATGTACTGTAGCTGACTTAATACACATCAACAAATCAGTCCATGCAAATCCTGAAAATGTTTCAAAAAGAACATTGGGATTTGTGTGAGCCACCTTGTGCCACCTATTAGCACTGCACAGATTAATGTTGTCCCTCCTCTTTTTTTTTCAGTGGAAATCAAAGTCCATAACAAGAAGAACCTGGCTGATGCTTTCATCAAGCTACACCCACATGTTACAATGTATACACCATCTCCAACTCAGCGAGCTGAGAAACTTAGTGACTTGCCAAACTTATCATGTTTACAGAACCTGAACCACTTAGAACCTGCGGTACCCCCTAAACACACAATTTGGAGAGAATTGTTCCCCAAATTGACATCTGCTGTTCAATAGCTGCCTAATGAGCTGCTTAGAAACTGTTGCCAAAAATTAATGAGTCAAGTCACAGCTACAATCACCATATTGCAGATCACCTTTATTGTATTAGAATGCCATGGACTCTGATCTAGGGATTAAGTTTAGTCAGGAAGACTGCTTAAACTGTGTAACTATGCTCCAGGAGACTGCATTGTCTTTTTGCTTAAGTATAGCTTAAGGTTATAAAAAAGAAAAATCATCTCAGATGAGGAAAAAATCTCTACAAATACTCTTAGCTATCACATTGCTATTGAATTAGATCATTTCATTGAGCCAGGGAAACTGCATTTATTTGTTGGAGGCCTTTTCTTCCATTAAGCCATTCTGCCAATTATCTGCTGTTTTTTGCCCTTTACAGCTGGAACTCCCCCCACTCCAGAACATCCCGTTCATGTCCCACCACAAAACCCATATTTTCATGAAGTTCTGTTTTAACCCTTTACCTGCCATCCTCTACAGAAGCCAAAGGCCAAATAAAATGTGATTTGGACATCCCATATTTGTCCATCCATCTATATGTATAAAAGAAAGTCCCCTCACCGTAAAATCAACACCCAGGCCAAACCGCTGGACCTAGAAACACCAAATTCAGGGAGAGCACTCCTACCATGACATAGGTGTTCATTAAGAAGTGATTTTTAGAAATTTGACCCCTAAGGGGGTCAAAAGGGGTAAAATGTGCTCCCCCATTGAT
>NW_015175436.1:229015-254790 GCF_001447785.1 Gekko japonicus
AGGGTAGGAAGATAGCAGCGGCACCTTTTCCACCAATGAAATATTACAGCTGTTACTTTTGTGTAGTGAGTCCTCAGCTCCCTGTTATTTACACTTTCCTATAAAGACCTGTCTTATGTGTCAAAACTGTGAAAGTGGTATGGGCATGCATGGAGAGAGGCAAGTATAACAAGCAAGTAGACTGAAACTATTTCTACTTCAGTCAGAAACATGAGACAAGTTGACTTCTTATCCTGTTGGAATGAATGACCCATCTCCAGTGTTCCCTCTAAGCTGAGTTTATTTGGTCCTGTTCATACAAGGGGTTTTGGTCCGGGAGCGAGACAGAACGGGGGCGGATCAAACGGGCACGATCCCACAGCAACATCTGGGAATCGTTGCCTGCCCGTCTATGATCCATCTCTCCCGGCCGAAAACCCGCACCAAAAAGAACCACCTAACCTGGGTGGTTCTTCTGATTGAAGCGCCGCAAGCCGGGCCGTCGGATCGCCGGCGCGTCTTTGCACCGGCTCATCCCTGGCTCCTAGCCGAACTGTGCATGCTCCGACATGTGCAGTTCGGCAGGCTCCCCGTCTGAACTGTGTTTTCTCCCCGGCATCTGATCGTGCCGGGGAGAAAAGGCGCTGCGGCTCAAGGGATCGTGGGATCCCGCCGCGCTTTGAGCGACTTATCCCCTGCCGTGTGGCAGGGGCCTTTATTTATTATTTATTTATTTATTCAAATTTATACCCCGCCCTCCCCGCGCATGCAGGCTCAGGGCGGCTTACAAGAGGCAGTTAGTTACAAGAGTTAGTGTGAGCTAGCTCACAGTTTTTTAGCCTCTAGCTCACATGTTTTTGTCTTAGACCGGGAAGGATGGCTCCAGAGCAAACTAATTTATGCAGTAGCCAAATCACTCGCTCACAACTTTAATGCCAGTAGCTCACAAAGTAGAATTTTTGCTCACAAGACTCCACTACTTAGAGGGAACATTGCCCATCTCCCTTTTACAGGTCAGTTACTTGGCAAAATTACTTATCTGCTCACTAAAAATGCATAAGATTTAGCTGCATGTGTCATATGACTCAGAACATGGGATTGCTTTTGTCTGTGACCTTGTGGGAGCGGAAAGGTCCAATTGCTCCTTGAGGTTACCTCAAGGTAGAAATAATAGATGTTTTCTCCCTTTGGTTCTACCTTTTTAAAAAAGTCCTCTAACAGTGGTTGTTTTTAAATAATTACTTTTGAAAACATGACATTAAATTGTAAAAAGTTTATTTTACATGTCTTTTAAATCCAGATATGTGAGGGACAGGTTAGCTAGTAAAATATTTATGGACTAGTAATTTTATGGGCTTTTTGTAGTTGTTGCAAGGCTGATTTAGCCTATAAGCCCAGTTAATCATTAAAAACTGTAGCCACTCATATGCAGAACCAGCTGGCCAGAGGTATAGTGGCTCCTGGGGTCATGTGGTTTGAAACACAGGGTTGAAAGTAGATCACTGCTGTAAGTGCCATTTGTGTAATCCACCAACTAAGAAAAGGCATTCTTATATGACAACTGGCCTTGGTCTATGTTAAAGAACATATGTTCACAGAGGAATTGTGAATGTGCCTAAGGCTCACTTGTGTACCCTTTGGACACATGTGAACCAGCCCTTTGTAGAAATACATGCATGTTTGGCCATACTAAATCTTGTGAAGCAAGTGCTTAGATTAAGATAATTCATTCTACTAAAAAACATTTTTTTCCCTAAAGCCAGGAACATTTACATTACCCTCATGTTTGGCCATACTAAATCTTGTGAAGGAAGTGCTTAGATTAAGATCATTCATTCTACTAAAAACATTTTTTCCCCCTAAAGCCAGGAACATTTATATTACCGTATTGGTAATCAACAGTTTTAGCTAAGCAGTAGTTACCATATTACTGAACAGAAATCTTACTATTTGTGAACATAATTAGTATTTCATTACTTCATCTGTGTTGTAAACTTATAAAAAATTCAAGAAAGGGTTTGCTTTTAAAACATTCTAGTACAAACCATCCTTTTGCTTTATAACTTATTCAGAAATCATCATTGTTGGTAGCTTGGGTACTAGGGTTTGTCTTAGCTTTTCCAGTGTTCCAGTGTTTTAACTTTCAATACCCTTTTTAACTGTCCAAGAACAAATAAAATTAATTTGCTTCCCAAATTCTCATTCTAAAACCGATTATAACAATTACCTGCCCAGTCAGTCTGTGTCATTGAGTACAAACAAGTCTGGCATAAAAATCAATTTTATTATCCTTAATTTTATTTTAGACACCTAATTTGTTTTTGCATTTGATACCTTTAGGCAAAAGCATAAAAGACTGCTGATCTCTTGGGTTCTTTTCCCCTGCAGGGAATGTAATTGGACACTATCTGATCCATGGCATTGCTATTACAAATAATACAGAACAGCAAATGAAGGTACTAGACTTAAACCTCTCTCTCTCTCTCTCTCTCTCTCTCTCTCTCTCTCTCTCTCTCTCACACACACACACACACACACACACACACACACACACACAAAACATTTAATGTTAACTATAATCAGAAATAACTACATGAAGATAAAAATGTGAAGAGAAGATTACCAAGTAAGCAGCTTTATCCCCAATATAGTTTCACCAAAGCTCCTAAATTTGCCAAGCTCACTGATTTTAATGAGCTAGTTAACAAAACAGCACAACCCTTCCTGTTTTTCTACTGTCCCTAGGCTGGTTTAACATTATAGCAGCAGAGTTTGGCTATGACAGTGCCTTCAAAGAATCAGAGAAATTGTCAATTTAGTGTTTGTTGGCCTCTGAAAACCTTGAAAACTCAGGCTTGGATGATCCACCAGAGTATTTCTATAGACAGAAGGATTGCAACCTTCAGAGTATGACTTTTTTGGCTCACCTTTACACAGCATCCAAATCCCTCCCCCAGAAATGCTGCTTCTGGAGAGGCAGGTGTCTTACCAGAGCCAGTTTGGTGTAGTGGTTAAGTGTGCGGACTCTAATCTGGGAGAACCAGGTTCGATTCCCCACTCCTCCACTTGCACCTGGCTGGATGACCTTGGGCAAGCCGTAGTTCTGATAAGAGCTGTTCTTGAAAAAAGAGCAGTTTCTGTCAGAGCTCTCTCAGCCCCACCTACCTCACAGGGGGTCTGTTGTGGGGAGGGGGAGGGAAAGGAGTTTGTAAGCCGCTCTGAGACACCTTTGGGTAGTGAAGGGCAGGATATAAATCCAAACTCTTCTTCTTCTCTTCTTCTTCTTCTTCTTACCTGGAGCTGGGTCAAAGAGGTGGGCAATGGTCCACTTGTGCCTTATATAGCCTCCTCCTGTGCTGCCCCAACACTGTTCATGTACCTGGCTGGGCCTGCCAGTGCCCATGGACTCCCTTTGGTGGGCTATCTCTCCCCTTGCCCTCAGCCTTCATGAGGGAATTCAAATGCTTTCTACGCTCCCCTCCCATAGTGTCCTCAAATAAATGCTGTTCCAGAAAAGCAGGGGACCCCCTGGGGCAGCATTTCTAGGGGGGGGGGATTTGCTTCTGGAAGACTAAAGAGTTGTGCTCTGTGGGTGGAAATCCTTCCACATGTGGATATGCACTGGTGGATCCAGGCCTCTGTGTACTACCTTTTAAAGGAAGCTTGTTATCTAAACTGGTCCCTGTGCCTGGTCTGCCATGCTCAGAGCATTCTCTGTACATTTAGAACTACACATCTACTCAGGCAAAATTGATTTCAGGAAGCCTTGCTTGTCAATGTCACCATGCCAACTTAAGTGTTAGCTCCTCCATGCTGCTGCATTCATGAAGTCACTATATGGAACATTGTTAAGAGTATAAACTGGGTCCAGCATGATTTAAGATTCAAAATATAACTAGTAAAGTACATTAACCACAAACATTCCTACTGGACATAGTCTGCCTTGAGAATAAAAGTGCCATTCTAATAAGTCCATTAACTTCTAAACCCATTCACTTCAGTGGACAGAATATAACTCTGCTTAGGATGGCACTATAAAAACACCCAGTTTTCAGCAATGTTGGTAGTTCATATATTCAGTGTGTATATTTGTGCTCAATTTTTCACTTGTTTGGTGTCACAATGTGTTCTGCTATAAATCTCCACTGACTGTAAATCTTCACGGAGCTGGATCACAATATCTAATATTTTGTATACTGAATTCTTGCACTGGACTTTGTTTCCATTATTGATTTTATTTCCTTTTTTGATTTTTAAAAAGTTTTCCCTTAGTTCATTTTTAAAAAAAAGGTTTTAAAGATTACATTATACCTTAAAACAGTTTGAGCCATGAAGGATTTGGCTTCTTTTTTTCCTAGTCTGGGCTTAATAGAACAATAACACAATTCCAGAACAAATAACCAGTGGTGTAGAGAAAGAATGAACTTTTGAACACTATAGTAGACAGTTATACTCAGTCAAGCACACATAATATTCTGTGCTGGCAACACTGTTGAACTTAGAAAGGTGACACATTGGCTTGGGAAGCTAGATATAGTCATTACTGTTTGAACAATTTATTACTAAAGAGTGTCATTGTCTTGGTCTCTAGCCAGGAGGTAGATTTCTATTGTATCAAATTCTTCAGGGTTATTGAAATGCTTAAAATAAAAGTTAGGATGTCTTGTTTGATGGGAAAAAATGAGCAAATCAAAATGAACACTGTTATTTAGGACTCAGCTACTGGGTGTGAACATGAAATGCCTGCTGGTCTGTTTTTCAGCTTGTGTACTTCTGGTTTCTGGGAAATTGATCGATAAGACTATATTTAGCTGAAGGAAAAAGTGTGCTTTCAGTCATTTGTTTGGTTCAGAATAGCATAGACACCAGTGTTTCTTTTATACATTGGACTTCCTACATCATGACTTTATATCATGCTCCCATGCCACCCAGTGACATTTAATAATGAAGATTATTAAATATATATTTTACCACCAAGAAGCACATTAACAAACAACTGAGTATGTTATTGCAAGGCTTTTGTGGGGGCATAATGGAGTAGGAAATAACTATGTATACTACCTCGAATTCTTTGGAGGATTAGTAGGATCTTTTACAAAAACTTGCATTAAACCTTACCTTATTATATTACATTCTATGAAAGGAGGGGATAGTCAGTACTGAAATCCGTGGTGGTGGTTACATGCAGGAACCAATGTAGTGTATTGAAGGAGAACCTCAGTTTTTATTTGATCAGCAAACAAGACCAGAGGAACTGATAGGCGACCATGGCTCTGTCCACTCTGGGCATGTGCATGGTGAAGTTTGCAATCAATATTTTATAGCTTTTATAGGCTGAGCATGCTTGAGATCCCATGTGTGATTTACAGAAACCATGAAGTGTAAATTCTATTTATACTGTACCTCTTAAAGTAAAGGTAAAGGTTCCCTTGCTCGAAAGCCAGTCGAATCCGACTCTAGGGTTGCGGTGCTCATCTCCGTTTCAAAGCCGAAGAGCCAGCGCTGTCCGAAGACGTTTCCGTGGTCATGTGGCTGGCATGACTAAACACCAAGGTGCACGGAACGCTGTTGCCTTCCCACCGAAGTGGTCCCTATTTATCTACTTGCAATTTCTTGCTTTCGAACTGCTAGGTTGGCAGGAGCTGGAACTAGAGACGGGAGCTCACTCCATCATGCGGCACCCGGGTCTCGAACTGCTGAACTCCTGACCTTCCACAGCCTGCAGTTCAGCATCTTAACCACTTGAGCCACCGCAGCTCCTACTGTACCTCTTAGAACCCCACTAAAATGGTTGAGTGAGTGAGTGGGGTTGGAACTGGGCAAGGGATTAGGGGAAGTGGGAAGTGATCTTGTTAGAGGCAATCTTTGACACCTCTTCATCCATTGGCACTACCCTACTCTGAAATTTCGGGAAAGATTGCAGTAAAGCCTGGATGGCTGCTGTGTGGCATGACAGCCATTTCCCCTAAACCTGTCCCGATGATGGCCATTTCCTCCCCCTGCCTCCAGCACTCTGGAAACATTCTCCATATGGAATAATGGAGCTGATCCAAATATCAACCTGGAAAACCAGGAATACTGATTTATTTATTTTTTGCTCCCTGATATCCAGATCCGAAAAATACTGGTGTTTTTTAAATTTTATTTTAGCTGCACCTCCCTATTAGATTTGTTAGCTTCCTTGAGGACTCGTGTGGGTGGGAAGGTAGCATATAAACTACAGAGCTTTATATGTATAGGAAGATTTCTCTGCTTTCATCCACTGAACTAGTAATTGGCACTTCACAAGGGAGAAGCAAGGGCAAAAGGTAGTTTAGATGTTGGAGCCCAGATTCAAAAGGTCTGAGAAACTACTTCACCACAGTGTTCATTTGGCCTCAAACATAACCCTGAAGACAGCAGTTCTGCAGATACTCTTGTATGGTCATGATTTTGGTTGCTTGCAATGTCTTACATCATCTTGAGTTCCCTGTGATCCCTGGATCGTGCCTTCTTTTAAATCAATCACAGGAACGCTCCTTTAGCAGAGCTCTTACCTTCTCTGCCTCCCTTTCACTCCCAAGGGGCAGTTACTTTGCTGTTGGCAAGACTATCTCTACAGTGCTAATGAGCAGCGTACTTCCTTCCATGTGAAGTGGCGTACAGTCTTCTGATCACATTTCCTCCCATCTGCCTGCTCTGTCATATCCTGCACTGAACTTTTGCCCTCTCTTTAACTCGGCTTCAGACTCTTCAGACATAACAATGTGTAGATTTGTGTTTATCTAGCACAGCCAGAGCAGCCTTGGGGATAGTGATTTAATAATTTCTTACTGGGATAAAGGTGTTTATAAATATGGATTTAACTAGGTTTCTCTGGTGGGAGATACGGTAACTTCACACTGTCCCTCGGTGTTTCTATATGAGGCATATGAGATCTATTTAATTTAGAACAGCATCTACTGGGGGCGGGGACTTGAAACATTCTACATCACCTGAAATTACTTTTGAGGATGCACACAACTTCATACGCTTGGATCTCCTCCACTGATCTACAGAAATGTTCATGATAGGATGCAGTTGATATTTCTTCATATTTACAGAGAACCAGGTGCCAAGTTTTCTCCATAATAAATAGTTCCAACTCACCTGAAGGTCAACAGCTTCACTGCATGTGCAATGGGTTCCCTCAGTCACTTGTATTGCTATACAGTTCAATATGCCACAGACATAATGATTCTTCTCCTCTTAGTGGTTGGTCCTTCTCAGGTCTTTAGCAGTGCAACCCAAAGAAGGTTCAGGATTAAATTCTATTGAGCTCAGTGGATCTGACACTTTAGTAAATGGGATTAGGAATGCTGTTTATGAGTGCTACAGTTCCATTCTAAGCAGGTCTACTCAGAATCCTACATGGGTGTACTCAATGGTGCTTACTCCCAAGAAAGTGTTTTTTCATATTACATTGCTAGTCAAACAGGCACATCCCTATATTGATCATTCAGTCATTTCATCATTAGACTTGCTCCATGTGTATGGAAAGAGCACTCTTCTGGTATAATGTGGGATTAAGCAAGATGATGGCTGTGATCACACAGGCATTTTGAGTGGGTTTTGCCCTAATTTCCTAATGGATGTAAAAGGGATGATCAGATGGGACACATTTGTTTCCCATCTTGAACTCGTCCCCTCCTGCAATCAACCCTTTTCTGTTGTGGATATCTCAACACCAGGAAAATCAGGTACTTTATGGTTGTTTCCAGCTTCACCCCGCATTTCTGCCTGTCTGGACTGCCTCCTAGTGATCTGAAGCCGTTTGTGTCATCTGAACATTTTCCTTGCACTTTTGCTATTTTTTTTTAAAAAAACACAGTTAGTGATTTGCGCATGCCTGGATCACTGTTTGTGTGTTTCAGTGCTCTCCTGCCTACAGCTTTGCAGCACACAGAGTAGGGAAGTGTTAATTGACTATGAGTTCGTTTCAGAGAGGGAGGGAGAGAGGGAGAGGGAGTCTGAGAACAAATCTGATGACTCCAGCTTCACTCCAAGCATTTAAATAAAAACACCAGCAAACACAGGACACAGGATGAAGCTTCTGTATTCTCTCTCCCCTCCACACCGCTTTTAAATGTTTGAAACATGGAATTTCTCAGAAGCACAATTTCAAAAACACTGTCGTGACACTGGACTCCATTTCCCAGCAACCTCCTCCAGCACTCCCATTGACCACCAGCTGCCACCATTCTGCCAGGAGTTTGAAGCGCTAATTCCCATAAGTGCCTTTGAGCATGCTCAATGAAGTAATGATTTTTTAAAAAGCTGCTGGACTGCCCAACTTCCTGAATGCTCCCTTTGAACGATCGAAGAAGGAATGAACTCGTGGTGAGGTGGGTTAAGGGGGCCAGTCTGATCAAACTCTCCTCTTACAAAAAAACCCTGGATTTCTTAGAACCGGGGCCACATTGGATCTTTTTGCCCATGTGACCACAGCTGATGAGTGAAATGCTTTTCAAGGGAAGGCTTTACTTTTTAAAAATGTATTTATTATTTGCATTTATATCTCGCAGGCGGGCTCAGGGTGGGTAACATCATTATAATAAATACAACTTCAGTTCAAAACATGATAAAACATTATAACAATTAAAACAATAGGTACAGCTTGAAACAGCATTACTTGGCTATAAAGTTCTGGCCCGCTGGTGCAGTGAGTTAAAGGCCAGATGTCAGTGGTCAGTAAATAGACGGGTGACAGCAATCTCAGGGAGGCCATATATGGGTGCTCGTTTTCTCAACCAAAGGCCTGGCAGAACAGCTCCGTCTTGCAGGCCCTGCGGAATTGAAGAAGATCCCACAGGGCCCTGGCATGAAAGAAAATGATTCTGTGTTTGGGAGATATCCATGCCAAATCAAGAAAGAAGTTATTTCCAATTCCTGTAAAACTTCAGGTTTTTGTAATTTATGGAAATACAAACTGAATGTTCTGAATCAGAAGCTATTAATTTCTCCTCAACTGATTCTTTCTGCTTAGAGAAAGAAATTTAATGGAAGCATTTTTGAAGGTCATATTATTTATTATTTAAATAACATGATGTGGGTTTCATGTGGCTAATTTAGTCACAGGGAGGGAATGCGGCATGGTATAGTCCGATCTCATCAGATCAAGGAAGCTAAGCGGGGTTAGTACTTTGATGAGAAACCACCAAGGAAGACTGCAGAGGAAGGCAATGGCAAATCACTTCTGCTTCTCAGTTGCCTTGAAAGTCCCTTGCTGGGGTCACCATAAGTTGACTCCGATTTGAAGGTACTTTACAGACACTATTTAGTCACAGCTACTATGATACAGTGTGTGATGATATATATCAGGGCTCTTTTTGTACCATATTAGGTGACACACCCCTAATGGTCGGGGACCTGCCTATCTGAGGGACTGCCTTTCCCCATATGTGCCCCAGAGAGCACTGAGGTCAGGGTCACAGAACCACCTGACTCTCCCTGGCCCAAAAGATGCCAGATTGGCCATTACAAGGGCTAGGGCTTTTTCAGTAGTGGCTCCACACTGGTGGAATTAGCTCCCGAAGGACATCATGGCCCTACGGGACCTTTTATAGTTCTGCAGGGCATGTAAAACAAAGCTCTTCCACCAGGCCTTCGATTAAGAGCCGCCACTGACAACCTTTGTAAACTGAACCTACTACAGCCCTACGTAACAACACCGGACATGGCCTCTCCCCATCGGACCATGTACAGTAATTCCCACCATCTGTTTATATTAGTACTTTATGTAATTGTTCTTATTGTAATTTTATTGTATTTATTGGTTTTATTGCATTTTAACTTGTGTAAGCTGCCTTGAGCCAGTTTACACAGGCAAGGCGGGATATAAATTGAAAGTAAATAAATAAATAATGTAGCCAATCCTCCAAGAGCTTACAGAGCTCTTCTTACAGGGGCTACTGTAAGCTCTTGGAGGATTGGCTACATTAGGGGTGTGTCGCCTAATAGTTCCTGCTACAAAAAGAGCCCTGAATATTACTAACAAGATTAATATTATTCTAGGCTTCCGGTTTGGCTCCCGCGAATGGCGGACGCATCCTCGGGTCGCTCCCAAGGTCGTCTTGCCCACCCGCGGTGGAGGAGGGAATCCGCGCGAGCGGAGACCCAAACGAGCCCCTCAGGAGAGGGGCACTGATCCGGGGCGCGTTAGGGCGCACTAGGGGGGAGCCTCTTTCTCGGCCGAGCGGTCAGAAATTGAGGCTCTCGCCATGCCCTGCCCCAATGGACCTTGCTGCGTGAGCGACCCCGCACGGGGTTTAGCGGAGCCACCAGACGTCACCGAGTGATAAAGCGAACAACCGATGAAAATGAAAAAAGAAAAGATCGGCTAAACTGTGAGTTGCCAAATGCGGAGAAAAAGAACTAAGAGCGCTCCCCCCCCAGCGGAAAAGACGAGGAGGTGAACCCTCTAACTTCGTTAGCGAGAGAATAAAGGGGGGGGATGGACTGTGCGAATAGTGGTGAGCTCTTCTGATGCATTTGGAGTAAAGCGAGAAAAGTTTTGTTTCTTTGGAGCGCATTTTAAGAACTTTATTAAAAGTAAACAAAAATAACAAGATGTCGGAGCTAGCTTAAAAGACAAGCGGAGAAGAAGGGAGGAACGTCCGGTCTGGGCGTTTGCTTTTTCGTGAGAGCCGGCTGATTAATGTTTGGATTGTTTTTGGCTGTGAATCTGACGGGGAACTGTGAGAAAAGTTGAACTGTGACAGCGAGAAAGTGCCCTACAAGCGCTTTTAAAAGTCAACAGTTGTGGAGGAAGATCCAGTGAAGAGAATGGTAGCGTTTAAAAGTGAAACCGGAATCAAAAATAAAAAAAGGAAAATCCATTCTCAAAGCTAGAGATCTTTTGAAAGGGCATGAAAGAGTGAGGAATTACAGCATATGAATCGAAAGCGTTAACAGCGACCCAGAGAAGGACTGGAAAAGCCGGAGAGAGGGAAACAGAAGAAGTTCCTCCATGAAATTGGGAATTTAAAAGAAGCCAGCACGCGAAGGAACGGCTCTGAATGCGCCTTGAGGAAACTTTAATAACAGAGCATCAAGTGAACACTACTAATACACTAACATAGATAATACCTTTAACTGGTTTGAAGAAAGAAGTTTGACTGCACACAGAAGAAGCCTAAGAAGATAATTTGGACATTTCTAACAGATTAATTTACAAGCCAATATATCACTCAGCTTTCTCTTTCTCCCACTATATACCCTCCCTATTTTTCTACTTAAGCGAAATACCTCTCATTTTTAGGAGAGTCAATAAAGCCTTTATTAATAAGATTAATATTATTCTAAAGTTTATCTCAGTATCTAGATTTACTGATAGTTCTTAATACTGTGATCTGTTAGGCTAGAGGCAGACATTAATTGTTTTCAGAGTGTGGGAAGCAGTCAGAAACATCATGCTTCTAATGTGTACACTAAATCCACTAACAGAGTTTTAAAGAAAATTATTTCCAGATAATGTTAGATGTAGGAAAGAAGACTGTTTTTTTAACGTCCAGACATTATAACTTCTTTTTTCTACAGTTTTAATGGTTTCTGTTTTAACCCTTATCATAGTTTCTATTTTCATAAATAAAATATGATTAGGTACCATAGGGTGCAGCTGGCAGTGTTATCTTTATTAGCATATGTGTAAGTATTTTTAAACTACTGCTCTTAAATTTCCTAAGTACAGTATAATGTTTGCATTAACTTGCATTTTGTATTATTTAAGATCTGATAAGAAAATAAGTATTGCATTTAATTTGAGTCCAGTAAGTCCCCGAAGACCAATAAAATATTTCAGGGTATAAGGTTCTGTGAGTCAAAACTCACTTTGTCAATTTTTCTTCTACTACTACAGACTTAGATGGCTGCCCACCTGAAACTAAGCATTGCATAGGTTTCAGTTTTTCTCAAAACAAACAAACAAACCCCCCTGAAGAAACAACCAACCGTCCTCACCCCTTGTATTCAAAATTTCTAGACCTTCTTACATCTCTAAACAGCCACCTCCAACAAGCAGACTTGGGCACCCTTCATGTCAGTGCTGCTGAAACTTGTCACATGTGCATAGCCCTCACTACTTTGTGGGCAGAGAATACTGATCTGAGCTCACATTGTCCAAAAGTAGATTTCTCTTTACTGAGACCTTTATATTTCACTGTGATATCTAAGATCATAGCACTTTTGATTATGCCTGGCCTTGCACCAGGTTTGAACATTTGTATCATATACAAAGGTATTCCCCATAGCAGCTCTGCAATCATGAAATTAAATTATCCTAGAGACTCATGAAATGCTCTCAAACACATAGTGTGTTCTGGTGTTTAATGGCCCAAGTGAAACCAAGTGGGGAACAATTTTATCCATCAACTGAGTCAGTTTTAACTGTTTGGTTTTCTCCATTTTGTCCATTCTAATTGCTGTTATACTCACTAAGCTCTAAAGATGAGGCAAGTTTAAATTTGAAATAAAGTAATTATATTGACTAGTCTGACACTAAGGGAAGTTAGGCAGTCTTCCTGTATCCCATAGCATATCACTGTTTTGCTTCATGCACATTATTCCCAAAACAACATTTCTCATACTTCCTTCCACACTATATACAGCACCAGAAGCCTTATTGAATATAACATGCTCACTAACTTTTACGATTAAAAAAAAAGATTTGTATTTTATATTACATTCTATTTGCTATCTACCAGGTAATATTAAGGATCTCCCAGTGAGGAATACTGAGACCTGTTGTGACAAACTTTGCTTGTTGCCTAGTTTTTGTATTGTAGCACAGAGTGACAATCCATATACCTTAGAGATCAGGGCTCTAGTCGGGGGGGAGCTCTCAGGTACGGAGCTCCGGAAGAGAACCTCTAGGGGGCGGGGCGGTCACGTGGTGAAGCCCCGCCCCCTTCTTTAGAGATAGTCTATAGAGTCTAGCCCAGGGGTTACCGATCCTAGTGCGTTTGTGAGCACTTTTGAAATTTTGAGAATGGGGAGTGGGTACACCAAAAATGGCTGCGGTTTAGGGCAATGTCAAAATGGCTGTCATTGAGTACTGGCAAAAAGAGAGAAGAAAAAGAGATTGGATTTATACCCTACCCTTCACTACCCAAAGGAGTCTCAGAGCGGCTTACAAACTCCTTTCCCTTTCCCTTCCCCTTCCCACAACAGACACCCTGTGAGGTAGGAGTGGCTGAGAGAGCTCTTGACAGAAACCGCTCTTTTTCAACAACAGCTCTTATCAGAGCTACGGCTTGCCCAAGGTCATCCAGCCAGGTGCAAGTGGAGGAGTGGGAAATCAAACCCAGTTCTCCCAGATTAGAGTCCACACACTTAACCACTACACCAGACTGGCTCCTAAAAAGTTAGGAGGCTGCAAGCCAAGTATCCTCCTACAATGGAAGCAAATGTTTCTGAATGGGTGCTCCTTGAAGACATGGAGGTGACGTCTCCTAGGTTCTTTCTGAAGCACCTCCTACTCTTATGAAACAGAGGGAAGCCAGGTCTGGTCTCTAGCTTTGGGAAAGAGATGCTTGGGCAAAGAAGCAAATGGGAACCCAGATACTCACTAGCAGGCACCATGTTGGGGATATCTGGTCTAGATTGTGTCAGATCCTAATTATAAGTAAAGCAGTATGCAGATCATCATTTCAGGTTTTGACCTTCAGCTTCCAAATATTAATTTTAAAAAGGTCAATTCCCAACTTTAAAATGCATTTTTTTTTTCTATTTCAGACCATGGCTCAATAGGAGAATTCAATTACTGCCCTCCCTCCAAGATCCTGAAAACTTCAAGAGTGTGCAGTAGCAAAGAATGTAGTTGAACTTCTCTACCTCTTCCTTTACCTAATCAAATTAGTGTTATATTTAATTAAACACTTTTGGTAATAATAAGCTCTCCAGGTTTACATGATAATGTTTTAAACACACCAGCAAGCAGCATCAAACTATTCACAGTTCAGTTCACTGTTATTACTGAGTGACTTAAGCAAGCAATGTGCAGGGTTTAGTTTAATTCTATTTATTGTAGTAATTACAGGTGAAGAGGTGTTCATTGTCTGACATTCCCTTTTTTTACATAATGCCTTATTGGGTCTATGGGAATAGTGTGCTGAAGGATTTCTCACATATCTGTATGTTTGACTTGTGAAATGCTCATTATGACTGCTATTTTCAGAGGGAGGAGTATCTTTATGGGTCCAAACCCATTCTGTGCCCTGAAACACAATGCAACATGCAGGGGGGGGGAGTATTTTGTCATGCTCACCATGCCATCATCTCAGGGGCAAGGTTGGGAAACTGAATTTTGAAATGGTACGAAATTTTAATTTTCAAATTTCGATTTTGGAATGTAAATGTGAAAGCAAAATTCAGAATGCCTCTGTTTTGGTTAAAGTTGATCCGCAGTTTTCTAAATTTAATTACAAGACAACAATCAGTTCCTGTCAAACACTAATTGATACTGAGTGTCTGCTGTCAAATAGTCAGATGCTGTCAAAAACAGATTGCTTCTAAATTCAGCTGTTAGATATTGTCCAATGTCATTTATTACGTGTGAGACACTGCCAAAGACTATGTGTGACTGCCTGACAAAAGTGAAATCTTGGCTTACTTTGATATTTGTTGCTGCCAGTCACCCCAAATCCTCTCTTATGGGGCTTTAAAGAGAGAAGCTAGAGAGACTCATTTAAAATGTATTTAGATATTTATACCTCATTTTTCTCTACAGGGGAGACGCAACTCCTCCATTTTTTATCCCCACAGCAACAACCCTATGAGATTGGTTAGGCTGACAGAAAGTGACTTCCCCAAGGTCACCAAGCAGGCTCCCATGGCAGAGTGAGGATTCAGTCCTTGGTTCTCCGGAGCCTAGTGCAACACTTGAACCAGCACACCACACAGGTTAGCACTGCTTCTCTTTTCTGCAAAAGCCAAGCAAAACCAAACATGTCCCAGCTCAACCCTTCCTCCCCTGTGTCCTTTGGTATGGACAGATTACTCAGGGGAGTGCGGGAATCTTTTCCCTTACTTTGTACTGGTCAAGTATCAGGTCAGGTCAAGTATTATATACTTTGTTCTAGTCTACATAAGTCACCAAGTTTGACTACAGACAGTCTGAAGAACTAAGTTTGAGTTCAGTGGCACCTTTAAGACCAACAAAGCTTAATTCCTGGGTATAAGCTTTCATGTGCATGCACACTTCCAACATGGCTATCCACTGGAATCAGTCGGGCTAGAAAGCAAAGAAACCAAACTTCTCTTAAAACCAGGGCCTGAGAGGAATCCGTGGCCAGGGAGGGAGGAAGACAGATAGGCAGTGGAGCAAGCCAGGCTGCACAGTGAAGCAGGCACCTTCATTATTACCTCTTGCTCAGGCAATGCCAAGCTTGATTCTGAAGTTTTTGTCCCTACCATGTTAAGAGAATCCCTCAGAAAAGGACACCATAGCCTAGGGAGGTTTCTGAATGCAGTCCCAAGCAGCTCAGGAGAAGCAACACAACATAAATCTTAAGATTCCCTGTTATACTCCTTACATCCCTGACATAAGTGCTGTAAAGCTCTTGCAGTCTGGTCTGATCTTATCTCAATGTGAATGTCTCAGTTCACAAGCATATGGTAAATACTCCTCTACTTGTGCTAGGGATTTACAGCATCAATAGTGGATAAAATGGATTGAATAGTAGTAGGCTAAACTATACTTTTTAAAAATTACTTCATTCAGCCTCTCCATGTATAAATGATTACTTTTAAATAATGCAGTCAGGGATTAATGTAGGCTGTGGATTTTGAGCTGAGAAGAGTAATTACAAGGCCACCAGACCTATTTAATGAAGTTCAGAAAAGGTGAGAAACAAGTGAGGAGGTAGGGAACTCAGGCAGTTCATTGTCTGAAAATTACTTTCTGATGGTCTGGAACAAAAGGGTTTAGGAGGATAAGGCAGGATTGGGATGGAGGACAGTTACAGCTGGTGACGTGATTAACGCAAACATGATTTATTTATTTTTTGCCAAGAAGCAGGGGACTCCTTTGGAAAAGAACTATGCATGTTCCGTTTGTTGTTTTCCTGTTCCTCCTCCTCCGTATATTTACCATCTATTCTAGACTTTGAAACTCTGACACAATAAGGAGTCTACACCAATGTTCCCTCCAAGCTGAGTTAGTGTGAGTTAGCTCACAGTTTTTTAGCCTCCAGCTCACACATTTTTGTCTTAGCTCAGGAAGGATGGCTCCAGAGCAAACTAATTTATGCAGGAGCCAAATCGCTTGCTCATAACTTTAATGCTAGTAGCTCACAAAGTAGAATTTTTGCTCACAAGACTCCACAGCTTAGAAGGAGCATTGGTTTGCAGCATTTTAAAAATCTATATTGTGACATAAGCTTTTCACAGGTGACTGCTAAGATGGAGGATGGGTTCTTGGTCTGGAAGAAATGGTAATTTACTGGATACAAATATGTTAGTGGGACCGTGTAGGCCAATTTGTTCTTCGTTAACATTTTAAGAACGTTAGTTACAAAGGCAGAGAGACTCAGCCCAGGAATGATTGTAGCTGGTAAACCACCCTAAACTGGAAAAGGCATCCCTTGGCTGGGCTACCTCTGATACATTTCTCACCTATGAACCTGTTCTTTCCAGGGGTTTGTAACTTTATACAGAACACACTAGAACCCCACTACTGGTTCTATTTTTAAATAAATAGATCCTAGGGAACATGTCATCAAGTTCATTTACTCTAGAACAATGTTGCTCATGGACAGGTTGTAAGAGCAGCAAGACACTCTGATGATTTAGCTGGAAGTTAATGTTATGAAACCAGTATGAGCCCATATAGGTGCTTAAAGTATCCTGAGCTAATCCTGCACATCAGAAAGCTTGGTCAACTGTGCTATAGTGCTAAGTGATCAGAAGGATTTTCTTCTTTTGTTCAGATGTGTACTGAACTGGTCATCTATCTGGTAAGAGGGAATGTGTTATGGAGGTCACACACATTCTCCCAACCTAGAAAGTAAATGTGGATCCACCTGAACTCCATGTTCTTCTGTATCTGAAATCTCCTTGAATCTGCTGTCAAAGCAGTAGACAGTGAGGATAGATACTGAAGTTCTGTTCTGAGGTTACAGGCACAAGGTTCTGCTCTTGGGATGTGACTGACATGTAACTATAATTGAAATATTCTAACATCCTTTATTGCTTCATCTTCAAGGCATTAACTTGAAACTGGTGGCCTGAAACAGGTGTCCCCTTCCCCCCCGTTTTCCATCATCATGTTTTTGGATGAACCCTCAGCTGGAGTTGAGACAAAATAAAATTATGAAAGGCAGAAAACAGAGCCAGGGAAAAAAATGACTTCAGAATCATAATTTTCTCAACCATCTCTGTAACGGAATGCAAGTCTGCAGCAGCAGGGGTGAAATTATAGTACAAATTACCATGCTATGCCAGATAAATTATTCTCTTCAGCACAGTTATTATGTGCTAGATAAATACATAACACTGTTGGACTGATTGACAAAAAATATAAATGATCTGGAGCTAAGCAAAGCACCATGGAAAAAGCACTGCATAGCAACTTACATTTAATTTTGAAATGAGATTTGCCACAAAAAAGTCACTTAAAATGGTCCATGTCTAGGCCAGCTACAAATTAACCTGGAGCAAAGAGCTTTTAAACTCGAGAGGTTGCACAGCATGACACATGCTTAGTGTGTGTGTGGGGGGGGTTTCCATGTGATGGAGGAAAGCCAAGTTAATTAATGAAAATAAATAGGGCAAAACTGTATTGCAATTGATTACTACCTAAAAGCCACCCCCAAAATAAATAAATTTTGTGCACAATCCACAGGTAAGTCCCATTAATTTCAGTGGAAAATATGCTTGATTCTCTTGCTGAAATCAAAGTGCTTAGCTTTGGCTCGGCTGTCTTTATTACTTTCAAATAACTGGTTTAGCCCAGCTGTCCCCTGGCCCCTTACTCCCAGACTCCATCAGCAGCCAGCCATCCTGCAGAAGGAGAACAAATAATAGAACAGGACCCCTTTCATTGGTCAGCCTGGCTCAGCTGTCCCTTGCTGATTGTATTTGATGCATTCCATCTTGGGAGCACATTGCTGCAAGCAACGGTATACATACAAAACAATGGAGTTATATACTGGCATCCAAGGATGGGAAACTGCAAATATGGTGTCTTGCTGGCAATATAAGAAGATATTCCATGGGTTCAATCAATGTATAGGAGTCGACTGTTGCAACTGTTTCTCAAGCTAGCTCAGTACAGATTCACAAGAGCACTTCTTTTAAGTACTTGTCCATATGGTTAGCAGTTTTGTTCACTGGAGATAGTTGGCTTAGTGCACATCTAGCATCTGGGGTCCGCACCTCATTGCCCTGTTCCCTACTTGCCTCTGCAGGTAGCCGCCGTGCAGTTTGCACTGAAAGAGCTGCACTTTGAGTCTGCCAAAAAGATACTGCTCTGCCACACTTATTGTATGTATAATGATAATACAGATAATGTGAAGGGGTTTTACAAATCCAAAATACAACAACAGGCAGACGTTCATGCCCTGTCTTTTCCCAGCATCCATTTGTGCTGAGTCAGAAATTCTAATGTGAATTCTAATGTGAACAACTGTTCACGTTAAGGCCATGGAATAAAGGGTATTATTAAATAGGAATGGGAACATAGAATGGTTGCACTCTAGAAACTCATTGGAGTAAATTAGTATTGACTGGCCATTCAGACTGAAGATATGAAGGATAGGTTTCCTAATCAATGGATGTGAAATTCTAGAATAGTTTTTCTAAAACAATTGTGAGAACACAATGGTTCATTAGCTGAGAGAGGACTGCTGCTTCGGTTACTTTTTACAGTTGCATACCAATATCCAAATGCAAAATACAGCTGGGAGTTCAGGTACATTGAAATTACCACACTGTTCAGCAAAATCCATGGAAGTGGCCATTGGGGAAGGGTTCAGGCCACTTTTTAATGTATTTTGCTGAGGGAAAAGGTAATGTGAATATGTGTTGCATTCATAACTAAAGAAAGCTATCTGAAACTCGAACAAATGTGGCTCAGAGCTTGACAGAACTGGATGGCTTTTGTGGCAAATGAAATGTTTCCAGCAACAACCTATATACATACTTAACCTGGATTTTCAAAATATGTAAAGCTGCCAACTATGTAGAAATATAAAATATATGACTCCTTGGATTCCAGAAGATTCCCCCCCCCCCATTTTGCATTCGGTCTTGGGCATTTCTTTGTGAAATAAAGACACTTGTTTTCATGGTATTTGACAATGCTTCATATTCAAAGTATAACCAGCATCCTGTTCTCAGAAATAGGTAAGCCATGTGACTCATTTTATGGGCAAGACATGTAAACAGGGCAAGGGGCAATATCCAAGACAAGATGGCTGAGACTGTGAGGTAGAGAGAGAAGGTAGCTAAAGTTGAGACAAAAGAAGAGCTGAGCAAGTCCCAGGCTCTACAGGTGGCCCTGAAGCTTCACCCTTTTCAGGAAGACCCCATGCTGCAAGTCAGTACTCCAATTCCTTTGTCAGACCAAGAGGTTGGGATGAAATAATCATCACTCTGATTCACATTCCTGGTATGTGTACAGTGGAGCTCTTGCACATACGGACTCCCTGTTCTTCTCAGCTGATGGGTCAAGTTGGGTCTTCTCTGTCAGTAGTCTGAGAGGGGCCATGATGACTCAGTGTTATCCACCTTTGAACATTGGACCCATTTGAACGTTGTGGTATTCCTGGGTCCAGAAAGTAAACCTGGAAATGGGCAATTGAAATATGAGACAATTCATAGGATCACAGGACTCAGTAGGGTTTACAACTGGTGTATATTTTCAGGCTCGTGTCTCTGACCACTGAAACCTCTAATGGTTTCTTCCTCTGCAGTTAAGACTCTGTAGTCCATGGTGGAATGAAAGAGCTTCCTTCTTTGAGGATGTCCCTTTTGAGGCTGCATCTACAAACATAAGAGAATAAGGCAGAAATGAGATGACAGAATGCTGAGGTACTAAAATGGACTGCATCATTGCACACTACAAATGAAAGAATTAACTTTCCCCCTTGAAATCTCTCCTCACAGAAAAATAGAGTATCAAGAGGAAGGAAGGCTCTAGAGTCCTTTGCCTATGTGTTGGTTTTCTATTTGCAGTGATTTCTTAGAAGTAGCATCTCCTTCTGCAGTGGTACTATTTGTTCTACCACCTCAGCACTCTACTACTTCTTATATTGTATGGGTAAACCATGCCGAGTCAGGATACGAGTAGTAGTAGGACATGACAGCTAATCATCACTGCAGGAATTTCTCCATTTTCAACATACGAAGCTATCTTATTCTCTCAGATCACCATTCCATCCAGTCTAGTATTATTCTGACTCCACCTTTCCAGCGTCCTAGTTCTGTTTCCTTCAATCCTGTCAACAAAAGATGCTAAGGATTGAACCTGTGATCAAACTTGAGTCTTAGCGAGAAACATAGACTATAAATAGAGTAAATATATAAATCTTCTCCAGGCGAAATATGAAATATGAAAGTGAATTGTGGCCTCTTCTGAGAGTCACTGACTGCAGAATTCTTGCTTTCTTCTGCAGCTAGAAACTTGACTTGCCAACTGGCTAGTGGGCTTATGCAAGAGATCTATGAAACAGCTAAAGGAGAAATCAAGATGAGGATTATGTGAGTAGCCATCTATGACAAGATGTTAAAGGGAAAACCAAACACCCACCCATTACTGCTTCACATAGAAAAGTCTTGTCAAGATCCAGAAGCCACTGTTCTTAAGAAATGTTTGTTATCTTAAAATAAACCCCAGTGTGTCTTAAACAATGTGTTCATAATTGGAGTAAACCTGTAATACCTTTCAAAAGCTGTGTATGAACTTGAAAAATTATCTGTCCCACATTTCAGACAAAATCTAGGCAGAGGAATGGTGATACGTTTAACGACTGCTCCCCCATCTTAAAACAGGAAACCATAGGTTAAAGAGAAAGGTTCTAGCCCAGCATTGCAACGTTTCATTTAATTCAGAAGACGTAGGTTTGTTTACTTTTTGTAAAACTCCATTTAGATTCCATATGCTAATTTCTAGCCTTAGGGCCAAACCATATAAGACTCATGGATGTTCATGATCAGATTGAATCTCTTTACAGAGGTGGGGTTTTTTTAAAAGTTAAAAGCAGCTGCAGGGTCTCTCAGATCTTATAGGGGCTATGGTGCTGGAAGAGGACTGAAATCCTTTTCAATGCATTTATTATACAACACATTCTTAACTTATAAAATTCACTGCCAAAAGGTGTCCTGATGCCCGCAAGCTTAGACGGCTTTAAGGATGGCTTAGACAAATCAGTAGGGAAAAGGTCCATCAGTGCCAATTAGCAATGATGGTTCAATGCAACCTCTGAAACTGTCCCTGCTTGTAGGCCTTGTTGGGGCATTTGGTTGATCACCGGATTAAACAAGAGTCTTAACAAGATGGATTCCTTTTACGCCAGAGGGTCCCAAAACTTTTTGAACCTACGGAAATCTTAGGAACTCTTACATAAATCGGTGGGTGCAGGAGGTGGAGGTGCTGCAGGAGGTGGAGCCAACCACAAAATGTCAGGGAGTGAGGTTATGCATAACTGTAATAGTCATTCATCAACTTTTCAGGCAGAGTCTATGCTTAACAGGATGCCGTTTTAATTGAACATATTTTTACAAAATATTTTCTTGCTTATACATATTGCTGCTGCCCCTGCAATTTTTTTAAAAAAAAATCTGCACAGCCAATAAAATCTCTAATGACTAATAAGAAGCCCTGCTGGGCAAATGCTACATTGGCCCTACCCATTTCCTAAAAACACTTGGTGGGCACCAAGTGAGCACCATGTTGGGAACCCCTGTTTGATGCTATTTTCCCTATGCTAATTGCCCCCTCGCTGTATTGCTCTGCTATTTCCCTGCAGGGGAACACATGCAGGTACTGTGCAGGTACCTGTATGTTTTCTCCCTCGGAGTAAATATCCTGGGGGAGGTATGATTCACATTACAACCCCCCACCAGGGCACTGTGACCCCTCTCAGGCTGTAGTCTCATCTAGTTTGGCCCTTGCTGCTGATTCACTGAGCCCTGTGTCACACTTTTAAAACAACCAAGTACCTGAAAGAATGCAGATTAACTGATGAAGTGCTGCCAAGTCCAGAAAGTTCATTTCAACCTGCTGTAATCAGTGAGTGACATGCAGCACCCAAGATACGTACAAGTGTCCAAAATTAGCTTCATTCTGACACCTATCATCTCCCTTCCCCTGAACATGTGCTGTATAGATTGCATCACATTCCAGCCAATGGAGAGCATCAGTATTCATCCAAGAGGTCATTTATTTTCTCTTCACTGAATTTGATTGGGATCCAAAGTCAGAAATGAGGCTTAGTGTTTGCAAAGGAAAATTATCTTTGTCCATCATTGTTAGCCTGGCGTATTAGATTTGTTTTATTTTATTTTGTGGTAAATGGATCTGTAAGATGTTGGCAGCAATGTCTACATTCTGATGCTGTAATGTGGAAGAAAACGCCAACAAGTGACAGCAAATACAAAGAGGCTGGAGAAGATGGCTCTCTAGAGAAAGACCCTTGTCAGACTTTAAGAATATGGGAAAGAAAAGCAGACTTAACACTGAGTCCCATTCTGTAGGGAATAGAATTGCTCTCCTAGAAAACTATAGAGATTTGGAAAAGGAAGGGAAAGGAGATGAAGAAAATTGGAATGATATTTTTTATTTCTCATATTTGGGACATATTGTGAAGCCTAAATTAAGTATACAAGTTAACATTGTAAAGGATTCTCTCAGCTCCAGCACTGAAAAATAAAACAGGGAGAAAAGAGTTGTTAGGATTTAGATAATGTTTGCTGAAGTTATACTGGCTGCCTCAAGTCTCCATCTTGTGTCCTTTCATAAACTCTAATATTACAAAGAGATGCAACTATGTCCTTAACTAGTAAGAGATTAATGACAGAATATTTTCTGTCAGTATATCCATTTTAGGACTTTATTGTCATGCTGCATTAAGATCTAGGTGGGCCCCGTAAATCTCCGAGCCTCGTTTATATTTGACCCCTTATAATTCTCACATACTTTCTACATTGATAATCATTTTACCATACACCTGTATCTCATTCCCACATTACATTTCACATCTTAAGAGTTTAAATCTATACCTATTCCCACATTACATTTCACATCTTAAGATTTTTTTAAAAAAAATCTATACACAACATAAAGTGTGATGGTGGCATTCAGATATTTGAAAAGACATGTATCAGAAAAGAGGTGTAGCTCCCTGTGTGGCATAAATTTAGTCACAAAGCAGGGTTCATTGCTGCATTTTAGGTGAAGCAGTTCACAGATGATCAGACTCACAGATGAGGTTGGCCACTGTGTGAAACAGAATGCTTGCCCAGATGGACCATTGGTCCAATCTAGCAGTAGGGCTGCCAGTCTCCAGGCTGGAGAAAGTGGCTGTTTTGAGGGTGGAGTCTGTGGTATTATAAGCCACTAAGGTCCCTCCCCTCCCCAAACTCTGCTCTGCCCAGGCTCCACCCCCAAATCACCAGGCATTTCTCAACCTGGAGTTAGCAACCCAGCAGAGTTCCTCTTACATTCTTGTGCAACAAAGAAAATATTCATTAGTGAATTGAATTAAAATTGTGTGTCTGACCTTAAGATAATGCAGGATGTTTGACCTTAAGATAACATAGAACTCAAGGTAATGCAGTGGCTTAAATATCAAGAGTGAAGTCAAGATATTTGTCTGCGACCATTCAGTGATCAGGTGACAGATATAGCCAACAGTGGCTCTTCAGTAAATGCCCACCAAGTTTACTCATCTCCACAGATACTTCTCCCCTTTGTTTATTGTTTATTTAAAAGATTGATATCATACACTCTCCAGAATCTGCCCAAGTTCACACCATATGATTCTTACTGCTGTAAAAAATAGTGGCCAATTCATTTGCTACATATAGTGTGAATCAGCCCTTACACGGTACCTACCTGGCTGGCTAGACTGACAGTATCTGTATCGACAAGATTTTATTTTATATTTGATCATGCTTCCAGAATTTTGTTATATTTTCAAGTGGGAAATCCTTTGTAGGCAGGTGGGAACCTAGAGTGGGACAAAGTGAGACAGATCACCTTGGATCCTAAAGTGCCATTCCATCTGCACAGCAACATCTCCTCTGATGGAACAAGCTTTTCCATCTGCAGAGGTGGAGAGGGAGATTTTACTGGTTGCCTCTCCTGGTGCAGACTCCCAATTTGCTCTCCACACTGTTGGGGGTGGGGTGAGCTGCCTTCCTCTAACACGACTCCACTTGCAGCGTTTAGGATCCAAGCCCTAATGGATGGAAGTTGGGTTCAAACTCTTCAAAAAAACTAGTGCTCTGGTTTTATGATATCTGCTTGGATCAAACTTCGCTTAAGCCCGAGCTGAGGGTAAAAATGTTAATGACAGGGAGGATCACTGCCAGAGACAAATAGCTAACTGTAAAAAGAGCCAATTGGGCTCAGCATGTTCTGTTAATACACACCTGATAAAAATCATTTCCCCCTCACTGAGAGTGGCCAGTTTTATTAACAGCTGATGATAATATAGAATGACAGTAGGGGAGATGTTTAAGATAATAAAGAGAAGCCCTGCAGGTGAGTAAGATTGATTTTAATAAATGCTGTGGCAGAATAAATCCCTGGGACCTCTCCTTCTGCTCTACTTTTTCTTCCTTTTTCAGAACAACAGCAGAGGATTCTGTGAGTGTTAGCTGGACCAGCGGGAGGCCAGTGACAGGTTGAGTAGTATGGCTGACATGAGTGAAATCAAATCTCACAGAGAAGCAATATAATGCAGAACATCTAATATTATAGATTACAGAGGGAGGAGAGAGATGAGCTGCACAGGAGTGGCATAAACATTGTTATATACAGCAAAAATACAAGCTAGTCGGAATGACAGTTATGCTAAAGACCAACAATAATGCAGCTCCATCAAATTTGTGGCTTACTGATTTATGAATAAAAATATCACTAGCAATTTGTCTGTATCCTCTGTTCTACAGCCATGTATGAAGAATAAAGTAAAAGCAAATGACAACAAAAACCAAGTACACACACCACAGTTGCGTGAGCATTCCTCAGATAAGTTTACTTTCATAACTTTAATAGGTAAAGCAAAGCAAGCATTTTCCTAGGATACTGGTTCCCTGATGATTTGCTGGGTCGATGGGTCGGTTATGGAAAGAACAGCAGCAGCGGTGTTGTTTGCACCTGGTGGAACACTAGGAGCAGTAGTGACAGGACAGAGACCCTTTAATTTACTTTAGTATTATTATTATTATTATATTTTCAGTTTTGTTATTCTCACTTATAAATATTATTTTTAACATTGCAATTTTTAAAAAGAGAGGACAGAGCGGGCATTTCAAACATCCAGAATGTTGAGACAGCATAGTATGGAAAGAGCACAGCTGGTGTTTTGAGTGTCCCAGGAAAGTCAGGCATCAAGGTAGAGTCCCCCAAGCCAGGTGTGGTAAGAAATTTTAGAAATATAGAAGGTTTGGGTTTAAAACTGAACCTAATAGCTTATGAAATCCATATATCTGTCTTTGCTAGCAAAACAGCAGGGAGGCTTGGCCTGCTTCAATGAACCAAACCATGATTCTTTGCCAGCCCTTTTGTTCCAAGCAAATCTCTTTCTGGGTCACGCACGCAAAAGTCCACACAT
>NW_015175436.1:254821-277721 GCF_001447785.1 Gekko japonicus
ATCTCAGAGATAACATCAAAGAACAGTTTTGGGAACACCAGGAAAAAACAATTAGACTGTGCTGATCCTGTACACAAAATGTAGCTTTTGTTGTGTGAGACGCAAGGAAGCAATCTCCTATAAAACTCCAAAATGTTAATTTACGACTGTAATTTAATTATTGCGGGACCTCTTTGATCATTTGGTATAAATACTGGTCAGTTCCAACAGATTTTCGCTGACTCTTGAAGGAGTCAGCCCGGAAGGCCTTTCGTTTTTCTGCATGCTTGGGGGGTGGGCTTTGCTTGCATGTTTATTTTTCTGTGTATTTACTATCAATATTTAGGAAATAGGATTCTACTGTGTTGGCAAGCTGGCATAGCGTCTTGCTGGTCACCTTGCCAGGTAAATCTTTGCATGTTTTTCTTTTAATAACGATAAGTTTTATTTTAAGAAGAGACCTTTGAGTGTCTCTGCCAGCGCTTAGTGGTTTCCAAGCTTACAGCTCTGCCTTTGGTAAGAAGGCAACACCCAGGGGACACATGAACCAAAAGGGGGAGTGTGGGTTGCACGGGTAGACACATTCACAGACACGTGCAGCCACACACTTTTCTCACAACAGCAGGGAGTCTCCCAGCTCAAGTGCCAGGGCAGCTATCTCCAGTTCTCTTGTCATTGCTCTGTCCTTGCACTCCTGCTGATGTTGGAAAGTCTGCTTTGCAGATGGGGACAAGAACTTGCCAGTCCTTTTCCCTTTCCCAGCACAAGGAGCTCCTGCCTACCTCCAAGGTCCGCTGATGCCTCCTCTATATCGGGTATTTATATGCTGCTTGCTGAATCCCTCTTGTTTAGACCAGTTCATTTCTAGGTTGGCCTGGATCCCTTTCAGTTGGCTAGGGGCTACCCTGGTGGTTTCTCTGGTGCTACAAGACATGGTGTGCTAAGGTACCACATTACTGCTAAACACAGTGCAATGTAGCAATTTCACCATGGTACAGCCACCTACATGAGGCACCTGAGCAGCATGTAGAAGGGCTGGCTGCTCAGCACAATCACCTCACCTATGTAGGTGGTCATTTTGACTGCATCTAATTAATTTTCCCCCTTGACACAGTGCCCTGCACCCCACCCCCAATATCCTCCATTGTGGCTTGGTGGTGGTGATTGCACTGCTGCTGAACAGTGGGTAGCTGAGCCAGAGGAATAGCCTCTGGTCCCAAATTGCCTTCTCTTGCAACAACACAGAATTATGCTGATTCCTTAAGCAATGGTACCTCCCTGAATTGATGAGGTAGGTGCCTTATCATCTTCTCCCAAACAATTTCCTCCCTCATAAAAGACAAGAAAATAACCAGTGATCTATTCATTTGGTATAGAAAGGTTCCATACGGGAGATTTGTGAGGTTTTCTTTTCCACTGCTGAGGAATCCTGGCCTTTTGTGGATTTGAAGGGTCTGTAGAAGTAGCTAGGAAATGGGTGTTCCTGGGAGAGAGTACCTGCTTCTCCTTGTTATCCTTTAGAAGAAAAAACGCAAAAGCCTCACAATGCTTAGCTGGAATCACTCCCCGTCTGCCTCATGACTGAATGTGCCTGTGAAGATGAAGCATGTAGATTATGGTGGAACAAATCAGCATTCCCCTCTTCCTTTAAGGTGATCCTCTTCAAAAAGAGTTTTCCAGGACTATCCTCAATACAAATCTAAATCTCAATCCTCACCCTCTCAACAAAGTCCCTCTGAAATCAATGCTTGCTAATGGCGTCATGCTGGTACTGGCATGGGGAAGCCTGTATAACATCCTGGGATATGTTGGCATACTGCTGCTGCTAAAGGTTGGATTAGTTGACATATTTTTGTTTTCCATTCCCAAAGGCTAAGGGTCTCTAACAACCTGGAAGGAATATAGTAGTGGAACAGTTGTGCCGAGTTTCTATTAGGAATGGGCACAAACTGAAACATGAAGGAAAATTAACGATGGAAGCTGCAAAAACAGCTGAGCGGTGGGGAACAGCCTGCTACCTGCAGCTCAGTTGTTTCGGGCTATCTTGTGCAGTTTCTTTAAACTCTAAAGGGACTGCAAAAGACAGGCCAAAACAGCTGAGCAGTGAAAGCAGGCTCTCCCCGCCACTCAGCTGGGTTTTTTTGGGCTGTCTTCTGCAGTCTCTTTTAACTTTAAAGGGACTGCACTAAACAGCCTGAAACAGCTGAGTGGGAAGGGAGCTAGCTGCTCCCTGCTATTCAGCTGTTTTTCAGGCTTTCTGCAAACACTGTTTAAAGGCCCTGTGGTTTCTTTCAATGGGGTTTGCGAGGCCAGTTTGGTCCATGATTCAGCCATGAACCACAAACTGACACCAACTGCATTTTTCTAGTTCATGCCCACCCCTAGTTTCTATCCTTGTTTATTTATTTCTTTATTATTTCATTAGACTTATATCCCGCCCTCCCTACATTGTAGGCTCATGATGGGTACCTACATATATATGTGTGCAATTAATACAGATTTACAAATTTAAGCATATTACAATAATCAATTAACATCCATAAAATCATCAGACTTAATTCAATAAAATCATTTTCATTTACAACAACAATGCGCCTCAACGGCAGATAGTGTAGTCCCAGTTTGGCTTTTAGGATCAGCAGCCACAGGGGGGAGACCTTTCCACTAAACCTCTATGTGCCTGAGGGGAGGCTCAGACTGGGGCTGTCATTGCAAGGCTCTTGCTCTGATTATCTGCTCCCCCCCAACTGTACCATTAAATTCAGTGCAGGGGCTTCTCCCAAGGGTACCAACAAGAATTACACTTGCATTTCTGCTGAAAAAGCTAGTGATAATTGGAAAGTTCTGATCACTTTCATTATATGTTGTCTTTCTTCCCTCTCCCCACCCCCAGCTTCTTGGAGGTCTGAATACAGGAATAGTTAACAGAAATTAATAGTAATGAATGTCCTTCGTTTTCCTGTTCGTGTTTATTACAAGATTGGGTTCTGTGAGACACTGCAGTGAGGTGGGATAATTTGAAATTTAAGAAGAAGAAGAGTTGGTTTTTATACCCTGCTTTTCTATACCCAAAGGAGTCTCAAAGCAGCTTATTACAATTGCCTTCCCTTCCTCTCCCCTCAACAGACACCCTGTTAAGTAGGTGGGGCTGAGAGAGCTCCGAGAGCCTTGTGACTACCCAAGGTCACCCAGCTGGCTTCATGTGGATGAATGAGGAATCGAACCTGGTTGTCCAGATTAGAGTCCGCCACTCTTAACCACCATCCCCCCCCCAATCACTGTGGCTTGATCAGGCTGACCCAGGAACTGGCACAGTTGACACACCAGCCAAGACTGTCCTGTTGAGTAGCACTCCCAAACTGCAAACCTGGCTTTTCAAGGGGAGTAAAACCCCATTCAAGATAGAAGAGATCTCAAGTCCCTGGTCTGCATTTCCACTAACTGAGAGAACCTCTGATTTGTCAGAATTAAGCTTCAGCTTGTTCACCTTCATCCAGCCTGTTACTGACTCCAAGCACCAGTTCAGAACATCAATAGCATCCATGGAATTGCGTGGGAAAGAAAGGTAAGGCATCTGCATATTGGTGACACCACAGCCCAAACCTCCTGTTGACCTCTCCCAGCAGCTTCACATGGATATTAAACAGCATGGGGGATAACAGTTGAAATGTACTGGGTTCAAGATGCATAGTCGAGTGATTTCAGCTCCTAATCTATTAGTAGGCAAAACTGAGACAAGGACCCGGGGGTCTGCTTATATGTCGGTCCAATCCACACCCAACAAACACACCCCACACTCATGATAGGTTTATTTACACCTGTGATAGGTTTATTTACACCAATAACCTTCTGTTCCTTTGCGGATCTGGGCTATCCTATTGGTCCATTTTAGGATACTACGAGTCTATTGTTTCGGGTCACGAAGCTTTGCTATTGTGCTTGACCATGTGAGCACCTGACCGTGTGCATGGTCCTTTGTTAGTACATAACAACAGTGAGCCCTGAAGACCCCATAGGTCAGTGGCCATTGGGCACAGCAAGAACCCCCAGCACCACTCTCAGAGACCCCACCCTGAGATAGGACACAAACCAACCTAACACAGTGCCCCCCAGTCCCAGTTCTGAGAAACAGCTGGTCAATAGTATCAAAGGCCGCTGGAAGATCCAACAGAACTAGCAGGGGCACATTCCCCCTGTCTAGTTTTTGATGGAGGTCATCAACCAAGGCGACCAAAGCAGTCTCTGTTCCAAAATCAAGCCTGAAGGCAGACTGAAATGAGTCCAGAAAATTAGTCTCTTCCACAAGCCCTGGAGCTGTGAAACAACCACTAACTCAGGTACCTTGCCCAAGAGTGGATGTTTGGAGACTGGCTGGAAGTTCTCCAACATGGTAGGGAGCGTTTTCCAAAACAGGTCTAATCACTGCCTCCTTGAGCACAGGTGGTACAAGCCCCACCCTCAAGGAAGCATTTACTGCTCCCTTTATCCACTCAGCCAACCCCCTCTGGCAGCTTTTATTCTTCAGGAAGAGGAGGGGTCAAGAGTACAGGTGGTAGATCCAGCTCTTATAGAATTGAAGGAGTTATCTGCATCAGTGTGTTTGTGTGGTTTACTAATTCAGAAGCATTTTTAACTAATTCAGTTTTCCTGTTGGAGGTAGTTATTTTAGAACATTTACTATCAACATATATATTCCATTAAATGCACTTGCATGTTTTGTAACATAAAACAGGTTATTGCATTGCATGTCATGCAAGTTATCAAGATAGGCAGAAACTCAGAAGGACAGACCAACAGATACTTTCTTACATATATAAAAATATTCGTTGCATATAAATATGAGTTTAGCATTTGGACTTTATGATGACCTTGAGCATAATTTCCATACCCATAAAAAATTGATGGCCCCTTTCATTATCCATTCTCCTTTCCTCAGCCCGCCTGGCTGCCTCTCCTCCATCACAGCCGCCACTGGTGATTCCTGACTCCTGCATATCATCTTCACGGCCACCCTTCAGAGGATCTCTAGAGGAATCTCTTCCACTCTCCTCTGCCAGAAGGCTGTATTTTGTAACTCTCTGGAGATTATTGAAAAATCACAGTCCTTCACTCACACTGAAGAAATCAACATGCTGCTTATTCTTAGATATGAGAACACTTGATGAGAAAGGAAGAACTCCAGTGTTCCATGTATGCCTTTAATACTGAGATTTCTAAGAAGCTTATTTCTTTGACTTGCCAGTCAAACAATCACAGAAGATCTCAAAATGTCCCACCACTAACACATTTTTTAAATTCCTTGTGTTTTGTTTTTCCTTAATTCCTGACTTGGGGGGGGGGGAACCTCACCCATCTTATGAAAGAATAAGAAAAAAGGTAGAATTTGCAGCTAATTATTAACGTTCTAAAGAAAGTAGCTTTTATAATACAATTGCCTTTTTTGTGTTTTAAAGAGAACAATGCAGAAGAGGAACTTCTTTATTAATTCCTAATAGCACAGCAATTTAAAATATTCAGGTTTTCTTAATAAGACCCTTTATGAAATGTTACCTAATTTGACAAGATTAATTATACAATTAATTTGAGATGGCTCTCAATTAAATTATATTTTTTAAAAGCCTTAAGTATACTGGAACCTAACCTGAAGTGAGCCAGCTATTAAACCTGATATTAATTAGACAGAGATGAAGAATAATGCATGTTTTGTTAATATAAAGGACATTAAAAAGTTGGTAAAGTTGCATTATTTTATTACTTTAATAAGGCAAAGCTAACCCGGAACCAAAATGTTTTAGGAGTCTCAAATAATAGAGACAAATATAGAACAAGCAGCAATCAACTGGAGTTGGAGGGGGATTCTAAAACCACTCAGGTAAATATACATACCAGTTATTTTATTTTTTAAAAAAATTCTTCTTTAAGCAAAACTGTATTTCTGGGGTGATGACATTGCCAACAATTATCTTACTTAAACTTTAGCAGCACAAATACTGGCTTCTGCATTCTTAGGTCCAATTCTCACATTAGGTTTGTAACATGGTTGCTGTTGAAATGCCAAGTCACATAGGGTCTGGTCTTGAATGAGATGCAATGGGAGTCTTTTCTACCATGCCAGGGTTAACAGCAACCCTAAAAGAAGCATTTTAAGTGCTGGCATTTAAATCACTCAGTGACACCCCTTCAAAATAGGGCTGCCATGTCCCTCCTGACAGCTTGTGGGGGGTGGGGACTTACCAGGAGAAAGAGAAAGGCCTAGGCCATGTCACCACCAGCATTACACAGGAAGCGACATCATCATGTCACTGACTTCTGAGAAACTCTTTCGTATTTGAGCAAAAACTCAATGGTAAAACTGGCTTCTACCATAGAGTTTTTGCCAAAATACCAGAGCATCACCTGAAAGTCATTGGTGTGATGATGTCACATCCTGTGTGATTTTGACAATGTGGCCTGGGCCTTCCTTTTTCTGCTGGTAAGTCCCCCCACCAGCTACCTGATCAGCAGCTAGGCGTCAGGACCTGGTGGCCAGGGACCCCCACCTCCATCTGGGGTCTGGCAACTCTACTTCAAGAACACGGCTCTCCACAGAGTTCAGAATACTTAGTAGTATATTAATACACACAGAGAGCACTTTCTTACTCCCCACCGCACACATACATCATTATCTCCACCCATACACATGCCCCATCACTGAATATATTAGAAAGCAGAGATGTATTAGCAGAATTGCTAATGAGAGAGGGTGGGTACACAGTGGGCCCTCATTCCACACGCTCACATACCTCCTCTTAGTAATGGTAGTAATATACTAGGAATCTCAACAGATTGGGTATGTAGGATATATTCATTTACTCCCCTTCTCCATACTACAACTGCAGACTCCTCTTTGCTCATCAATTTTCATTTTTTGTACCCCTTCTAAACCTTTCAAACACTTCCAACGTCAATTGTAATTGATTCATATTTAATCAGTGCCAGTTCATTTGTGGGTCTGATGTGTTCTCATTCAGTATGTCTAGATCTTGCATTTGACTCTTCACTATCATCCAGTATTGCTGGAACCAATCGGGCATAAATCCGATTAGGAAACTTAGTTCTGTACCTTGAGATTAGCTATTAACATCATGAAGTGTTCAACACACCTTGGCAAATGTTTTGAAATCCTTTTTAATTAAATGGTTAGATTAAAAAAGCATATATCCTATCAAAATCATTGGCAGAAGACAACTGAATATAGTTTGTTAGGAATTTATTCTATCTGCATCCTGCCTGTCGTTGAATCAAGCATTACCCAAACTGTGTTTTTAAACTGAATGAACTGCATTTGTAAAATACTCCTGATTCATAATGTCTACCAACCTGGCTTAATTTTTATGCATAACGTGTATTAAGTAATTTATCATATGCCCCAAAGCATGCATGTCCAATAACAACTATGGGCCAAGTCTCCCTAACCACATTATGCTTATTTCTTTTCTACTTGAATTAGTTTAGTCCCTAGTTTTAAAGAGGCAATATTACTTGACAAAAATCCATTTCTAAGTGAATTTTAAAAAGTGCTGCACAACTGTAATTTTTTTTAATAAACAAAGGTATTGCTTACTGAAGGTGGTCCATTTGGGAATGGTAATAAAACATCAGCCAATCGTGATAGCAGAGCACTCTTGAGGAATCTGAAAACAATGCGGTAATATTTCAAAAAATGATGCTTCTGGGAATGAAATTCAAGGAACTAGTACCCTAGTGCAAAAAAAGCTCAGCAGATATTTATGGGCTGACAGTTCATCAGAAGCTCCATTTTTTGTATAATAAGCTTCTTTCTGATCAACAGCGAATGCTGCTCAACTCATTTACCATCTTTTCTTCATAATTATGAATTATTTGCAGTGTGTTTCCAGATACCTAGAAATAGCCTAATCAATTCACTGCATTTTATCATTTAATGTCTAAATATTAAGGACTCCTATGACATACCCACTAACACTGGCTTATTTTACATAGTTGAATTATGTTCTAAAGCAGAGGTGTCAAACTCATTTGGTACAAGGGCCAGATCTGACATGAATGTCACTTTGTCGGGCCAGGCCATATGTGCCATAAAAAGTAATGCCAGGTACCAGAGATACAAACTGTATAAAGGACAGCAGCTGGTAATCTCCAAGTTGGTGTATCCTCACTGCAAAGCCTCATGGGCTGGGAGGGGGGGTGCAAAGGAAAACCCACATGGGCAGACTGGAGATCCAGCAGTGCAGCACGGGGCAGATGCTCCCATGCTGCTTGACTGCTGCAGATGAGGTTGTTCCACTGAAGCCACAATTGGAGTGGCTTCGCCCACTCCCCTGTTCCCTCCCTTGCACTAGTTGCTTGTGGACTGTATAAGCGCCTTAGATGGGCCGGTTCCAGCCTTATGTTTGACACCCCAGTTCTAATGCCATCAGGAACATCACTGAAATTATTGGATTCACTCTGGTAGCAAGGCAACATGAAGAAACAATAAAGTTTTCCATTATATGATTCTAAACAACTGCAAACCCCCCACAAAACTATAAAATGGGATTCTGAAAATGTGGTTCAGGGTTAAGAGAAGAATGAATATAGCAAAGATTAAGGACTGTATATGCATCTTTTTTGCTCTACCACTTCAATAGTAGAAACAGAAATGAGATTACAAAATTGCTTCACACAACGGGAGTGAATAACTAAAATAGCAAACCATATTCCTGATCATTAGGCCATTGCTGTTGCATGTGAGATCATCCATACTGGCATCCAATCCAGCATGGCATCCTTCACAACTGAAGGCTTCTTCTCAATAATCTATTTATTAGTTTTTAGACAGACAAACATAAACAAGGACATGTAAATATTAAGGCACATCATAACACTCAGGTTTGGATTAATAGATCAAAGATGAAATTACTTATACATTTAGTATCATATCAGGCTAACCTTTTCCAGTCTTATATCACGTATTACAAGACCCTATAGCTTACTTTAACAACTAAACTTATAGTAGGTCAAACTTACAATTCCTATAGTATCAAAAATGTTCCTAATAAACAGCCTTGACACTAAAATCACTATTCTACCTGTTTGAGTAACTAATATTCTATTCCTTATTTGAACTGCTAAAAAAATATAAATTTTAAATTAATTTTAAATTGAAAGATCAAAGGCAACAAACATATGTTTATGGCTCTACTTTCTATATATCATAGTTCTCTAGCTTCTAACTTTCAATAGTTGTTATTTTAACTGGAAATATAGTTGACACCACTAACCAGCCCTTAACATGAAGTACAATTTTTTGGAACCATATCATTGATGTTATCATAGTTACTTCATCTGTTAGATAAAGGTAAAGGTTCCCTTGCTCAAAAGCCAGTCGAGTCTGACTCTAGGGTTGTGGTGCTCATCTCCATTTCAAAGTCAAAGAACCAGCGCTATCCGAAGACGTTTCCGTGGTCATGTGGCCGGCATGACTAAACACCAAGGCACACAGAACGCTGTTACCTTCCCACCAAAGTGGTTTATCTATTTATCTACTTGCAATTTCTTGCTTTCGAACTGCTAGGTTGGCAGGAGCTGGAACTAGAGACGGGAGCTCACTCCGTCATGCGGCAGCTCGGGTCTTGAACTGCTGAACTACTGACCTTCCACAGCCTGCAGTTCAGCATCTTAACCACTTGAGCCACCGTTACTACAACATTAAAACCCCACTTATATTTCTATTCAAATACCTCATTTCTTATTACTGATTTAAGTTCAATTTGTTCTAAAGACATAGAGTTTATAGACATCTTGTAATTGTTTATTTTTAATAGTCAAAGGGGAAACAATGTTCTATCGAGATATCTAACTACACAGACCTAACATTCATATCTTAACTAACCTAAACACTTCTTTATATCCCCCCTCTCACCTATTCTGAGAAAATAAAATAAAGCAAAGCAAACAGAACCATAGATATAAGAATAATCTGCCAACAGATTGTAAAGTTACAAATTGTCCATTATTCCATCACAGTAACAACAGGGTCATTTTTTTTAACTTAAGCCGTTTCTACCCAAAAATAAAGAACTACCACAAAAACAAAACACAACACAGCTTTTGTCTCTTCCTTTCCCCCCTCTTTCTAGAGCCTCCTTATTCTTTTCAATTTCATTCAAATGACTTGAATCTTTATATTCATAAGGTTTTTTTTCCATATCAATTCTTCCATCTTCCAAAAAGCCAACCTTCATTCTTTTTTCCTCTTTAAGTCTCTTTGCCTACTTCTTTCCTCCTCCTTTTCTTTTTTTCCATCTTTTTCTTTTTTACACATGGTCTTTTTGTTGCTTCCCTTTCTGATATACAAAGTATTGGAAGCAATGTCTCGTGTCACTAACTATTTCTTGGTCTTCTTTTTCCACTGAAATCGGGTGATTTTTAAGCAGTTCCTTTGCCCTTTCCCGTGAGCAATCTCGTCCCCCCGCAAGCCCTTGAGTATCTTGAATTTGGTCTCCATTTTTACTTTTATCTTGGCTTGCATTTTGGTAGCTTTCCACGAGATTACTACAGGCAGTTTTAACTGCTTGGGTGATTTCTCTCACCAAGATGTTTTGAAATTGTTCTCAGGTGAGGGTTTTAACTAATGTGTCTGGATCCAACTCTTCCTCAGCTACTCCCAATTCCATAGCGCCACAGACTCATAAGCAAAGTTTCAATTTTCCAAAGTAATTTTATATGATCCTTTTAACTTATTACTTTGTTGCCTTCCATCAATTTCCATTTATAACAAACAATTGCAGTTCAGACAGGACAAAAAGTTTTTCAAACCCCCACCATTTTACAACAAATTCCGTTCCCAGTCATTTTGCGGCCACTTTTCTCATGATTGGAAACATCTGCTGGGGGCATTAAAATCCAAGATTCTTCAACCTTCTCTTGTTTCTATGTGGATAAATCTCTTCATGCGATGTGCTGATATTGTTCTTTTTAATTGTAAGTCCCATAAAGATTTTTAAAAAATGGATGGTCACAGCTTACTAGAACTTGGTGCCCATGTTCTATCTATGGAACGCTTCCGCTTCAGGGCAGTTGTGGACACACATCCCACTTGCCAATATACAGGAGGGGCCGCAACAAAGTCCCCTGCCCTAGACCTCTCTCTGGGACAGCCGGGGGGCTCTGCAGAGAGCGTAAAGGAATCGGGTGTCTCGGAGTGACAGAGAGTCCGCCCGTCGCCGCACCATACCCGGAAGTCGCTCATCGACAACTGAAGGCTTCTGTGTCTTCTCCTGTTACTACAGAGAACCCTGACCCTCTCTTATTACAGCTATGTAAAAAGATGACATTCCTCTGAGATGTCTCCCTGCCTCATTTCAGCCCCCTTTTCATCAGAAGTCTGTAAGTACTTCTTTGAAATATTGTTTAGTATCACTGTGGTCCTGTGGTCTATCAGAAACTGCCCAGCTATGTTATCAGACCCTTAAATTAGATTTTCTGGTACAGAAGTTATCAAACTACCAAAGTTTTTTTCCCCATTGGGCAATTACCAGTTTCGGAGCATTGACTTGCATTGGGATTAGGCATGCCATGAGATTAGGGTGCCAGGCCTCCTGCTTTAGTGGGAGACGTCTCATCCCCCAATGGCTGTTGACATCATTGCTCAGTTGGGTGGCAGGAGAAAACTGTGGGGGGGGGAATGGGAATGATCAGTGTTGCTGGCTTTGTAATAATGTCCCAACCAGCACGACTGGAAGTGACATCATCACATTACTGGTGATGCTATAGCTTTTGGCCCTCTAGAGTTTATGCCAAATGCTAGAGTGTTGGCAGTGGCACTGTGCCAGCATGGGCCCCTACCCAACTGGTCAGTCTCCCACCGGTTGTCAGACTTGTGCTGGCAACCCTAATTGGGATAACAGTGCAGAGAAAGAGTTAACCCTCACGACGACATGCACACACACATATTTATACACACACATACACTTGCCATTGCTGCTTTTTAAATTAAAATGGAAGATCTGATCACGAATCTCCAACCTTCCAGTTAGGTTTAAACTAAATGGGGCTGTGGCAGTGGTTATACTGAGTCTAAAAATTTCACAGGCCATCTTACTTGTAGACTGGCTATTGTCTAGTATCACTGTGTTCCCTGCTTCAATGGGATAGCAAATGCTGGCTTGGGGAATTACTGGAGATTTGGAAGTTGTCCCTGGGGAAGGTGAAGTTTGGGGAGCGGAGGAGGGAGCTGAGTGGGGATGTGATGCCATGGAGTCCGTCTGCCTCTGAAGCTGCCATTTCCTTCAGGGAAACTGATTTCTGTAGTCCGGAGACCAGTTATAGTTTCCAGAGAACTCCAGGCCCCACCTTGAGGTCTGGCAATCTCATTCCTTCTGTGGCAAAAAGGAATCTTACCAAAGGCTGTACAGCTCTTTCTGACTGGTTTTAGAGTGGAGTTACTTAATTCAGAAAGAGCATTTCACACGACAGTTTTGTTTGGATTTTTATTTTATTTTTTGCCTTTGGTTTCAATTAAAATTCTGGCACAGTGATAACAACAAGCATCATACCGAAATCCTTCTGGAGCCCTGATTATGTTGCCGCCAAAAGCCTGTTCACTGTCACTAAATGCAGGCCCACACAAGTACTTTTAATTAAGTTTAACAGGCAGAGCTGCTGTTCTACACCCACTTGCCCTCTTTTGCAAGAACCAAACTGCCCACAGAAGAAAATCATCAGTTGCTTTTGCATAGGGCTGGTCCCTTTCTAACACAAGCACCTGGGAAACATAAACACTAAAAACCCCATCCTGAGTTACTTCCATTCAGGCAGCTGTGGGGAAATACCCTCTCTTTACATACTAAATGGAAGCTCTGGTTTCCTTATTAGAGTTGCAAAGCTGGAGGAACTCATTTGGGTATACATTTGCTGTTTGAGTAAAAGACATAGAGTGAGCTGTCTTACTGCATGTCTGACCAGCAGGTTTTCACTGCCTTGGGCAGCAATATTTTCCAGGCTTCCTATCACAAACTGAAATCTACAACTGTAGGACTGTGAAAAATACACTCTGCCACTGAGCTGTAGCCCCTGCTAACTTTTGTGGGAGCAGCACTTTTATGTGCAGACCTTAGCAGAGTTACACCCTTCTGAACTCGATGACTTTATTTATGGGTGTAACTCTTTTTAGGGCTGTATCATTAATAAGCAGTCAGGAAGACTTTGAAACTTTGCGATGGGGGTGTGTGCTTTAAATATATGATTGAAATTACTACTAGGGTTGCCAGCACAAGGCTGGCAACATGTAGGAGGGGTGGGCCCTCTCCAGAAATGTCATTATATCATCAGCAACATGCTGATATCACTTCCAGAATGACTGGAAATGATATCAGTGTCTTGCCTGTTATGCTGTAGCATTTGGCAACTCTATGGTTTAATCACAGAGTTGTGGCTGAGTGCTAGAACATCACCAGCGATATGCTGATGTCACTTCCAGTCAATGTTCCCTCTAAGCTGTGGAGTCTTGTGAGCAAAAATTCTACTTTGTGAGCTACTGGCATTAAAGTTGTGAGCAAGCGATTTGGTTACTGCATAAATTAGTTTGCTCTGGAGCCATTCTTCCTGAACTAAGACAAAAATGTGTGAGTTGGAGGCTAAAAACCCATCAGCTAACTCACATTAACTCAGCTTAGAGGGAACACTGCTTCCAGTCACACTAGAAGTGATGTCAGCATGTAGAGACACTGGCAATAACCCTTTGATTTCACTCCCATTTCGATTTGTAGTCTGGAGATCAGTTATAATCCCATGAGATCTCCCAGCCCCAGCTGGAGGTTGGCAACTGTAGTATATTTATTCCTACATGGTAAAACTTTCAGCTCCCAATATATGGAAATGATTGACTTCATTAAGTTAGCAGAAAGCTTCCTCTTCTTAATAGCCACACTTGTTATTTAGTAGGTGGAAATGGTACTAAAGTGAGCAAAATATCATGTGCACTATACATTGTCAGTCATATTTTATAAAACTATTTTGGACATTTCATAGTCACAAAGTGTCCTGGCTCTGTCTTAATTCCTTCTTACAGGCCACCAACATAATGAGATTAGCCTGCTTTTGTTGAGTTGCTGCAGAACTGCAACACAGAATTTGATAGACAGGAACAGAAATTGTAACGGAATTACCATTGACTCAGAAAGCTAAGCAAGGTACCGTGAATGCTGTTTTTATGCTAGATAACTTGTTAGAAGTCAAATTCCAAATGGACAATCAGCTATGCAGTACCTAAAATACTAGCTGGATAGTGATAACTATGGAAACTCTTTGGAAGGTCATTTTGCTCTGTGGGGCTACAAGTCCTTCATTTTTAAATGTTTTTTAACCAATCTTCCTAAAAATATCTTTGAACTTTCCCATGTCAACAAAAACTGGACAATTAAAAATTCCATTTATTTATTTTTATTTAGAAACATCAGGTTTTAGATGTTACTTATTAACACACACAAAAATCCTACCCTGTCCTCTCCTCTCTCACTATTCATTTCACATCAGTCTCTATAATGTAATGCTCAACAACAAACCACGTATTTATGTCAATGGCTATTCTGTTAATCACTGTATCTAACAGTTAACTGATTGGCACATGTAATGAAGGCCCCTCAGTGGGGACACCCATAGACAGAGCAGGGAACACTATCTATCTGGGGACTTGGCAAATATGTAGAAAAAAAACAGGACTTTGTAAATCAGACAAAATAATTTAGGGCTGAAAACTAGGGTTGCCAGCCTCTAGGTGGGGCCTAGAGATCTCCTGGAATTACAACTGATCACCAGATGACAGAGATCGGTTCCCCTGGAGAAAATGCCTGCTGTGGCAGGTGGACTCTATGGCATTATAACTCACTGAGGTTCCCCTCCTCTTCAAACCCTTGCCTCCCCAGACTCTACCCCCCTCTATCTCCACATATTTCCCAACCCAGAGCTGGCAAACCTATTTAAAATATATCAGAAGGAACAGAATGTTCAAAGTAGCTAAAGGTCAATTAAAGAGGGAGAGGGAAAACTGGACGGATAAATCAGGTCAGGGGTCGTTTCGTAGGAAAAGAGCTAGGGGAAATCATTAGCATAACTCATTAGCATATGCCACACCCCCTGACATCACCGGAGGTGTGTCATAAGGCCACACACCCCGCCCCCAACAGTCCCGGCCACCGCTGCCGGCCTTGCAGCTCCACTGCCGAGCCCCATGAGGGGCCCAGCGGTGGACCTGCAAGGCCGGCGTGCGTGCAAGGAAGCCCCACAAAGGCCCTCCCTGGCCCCAGGCAGGCAGGGGTGGGGAGAGGCAGGGAGGAAGCAACTTACCCTCCCTCTTCTCCTGCCTCCTCCTGGCTGAATGAGGGCCAGAAGCGGGGCAGCCGGAAGCAGGGGGCGGGGCTTCGTCATGTGCCCCACCCCCCGTACCTCACCCGGGGGAACTGCGATCCCCCGCTATTCCCCCCGAAATGACCTCTGAATCAGGTCAGGAAATCATTCTGCCCACCCCCTGAAAGCCTAGCAAATCTTGGAGAGGTGGTAGGATTTTCAAAATATTTCCCTACCTCCAACAATTCTTTGCAAGTCCCTGGCTTGTAAATATATTTATATGATCTTGTAATGTGTAGTTGAATATAACTAGGTATATGTAATGAGTCACACAGAAGGGCAGGCTTCTTCTTCTTCTGAATGGCCTAAAAACTGACCTGAACTCAAGGGCACAGGTTTGAATTACACAATGTTTGGTTCAGTTCAGCACTGTGGTTCTAAAGAGGTGAGGTTAGTCCCAATTCACAGATGTATGCTGAAGACCAGATGGTTTACAGGTGAATTTATGGTTGCAGCCAGTGCAGGGCCAGGAGTGTCTGGCTCCTCCTGATGTAGTGTTTCACTGCAGCAGAACTACATGGGGGGGGTCATACATGTGGGGTCATCTGGACTAAATTTTCCATCAGCAGAGTGGAACTTGCTTGTTCACCCCTCCCTGATCTCCATGAAATGCTTCTCCTGTGGGATAAAGGACCTTGAGGAGTGACACAGAGAGCTTGCTTTTAGAACAGGAAATTTTCTGATTTTTTTTTTTTTAAATCTCCCTTTTGCTGCTAGGTATGCCATTGAAATCATTGAGCTGTGCCTATGTTATTCTGGAAATCAGGTTCCGTTTAACCAGCCACTGTTGGATTGAAACATCTTGATTTATACCTGGAAGAGACATACAGCTGTTTGTCTTTCCACAGTGGGTGTCTTCTGCCACAGTTACTTTCTGTTTTGATGTCTACGGGCACTATTCATGTACAGAATTACAGAGGAGTCTACTGTTGGTTTTTGAACATGCTCTTGTTGTAAATAATGCCTAATTGTTATGAGCAATCTGCTGGATGTATGTTTATACATTTCACTGGATTATGACCACAAACACATCTTAGTACCTTAATGAATGTAATATACAGTTTTGATCATATGTAGTTGTGAATTGTTGATGGTCTCTCCTGGCTGGGTGTTATTTGTGGCTATACTCACACGCTAAGGGTTCCCCATTGTCTTTGGCAAGTTAGGTTTGGCAAGAAGGGCCTTCTAACCCATAAAATACCTGTTTCAAAGGGCATGAAGCAGGGATGTGTATTAGCTCCAGCTTTGTTTAACCTTTTCTTATCTGATCTCCCTACGCATCTTGCAGTAACAGATGGACACGCCCCCAAAATGAATTCTCTCTATACCCATCTTACTGTATGCAGACGATGCCGTGGTTCTCTCTACCACCAGAATAGGACTCAAACGTGTCTTAGGAAAGTTTTCCTCCTATTGTAAACAGAACTCTCTTATAATTAATTATGGGAAAACAAAAATCCTGGTTTTCTCCAAGGTGTGTAAATGCAACTTGTGGAAAATTGACAGGAGGGAAATTGAACGAGTCAGATCCTTTAGGTATCTGGGGTTTTTGTTTCATTATAATTTAAAATGGTCCTTCCATTGGGACCAATCGCTCCTATTGGCTAAAAACAGGATTTCGTCTATCACTCATTTTTATTACCAACAAGGAAATCAGTTTGTTCCGGCTGCTCTTTGAATTTTCCAGGCCACAGTAGTCTCTTGCCTACTGTCTGGAATTCCTGTATGGATCCAGAGCTTCAACAAAGAGATTGATTGAATTTATGCAGTCTTCTTGCGACGCATTCTTGGATTACCTAACTCTGTTACCTATTATTCCCTCTGTGCTGAACTGGGCCTCCATCTTCTAGACTCGTGGGCATGGATCACCACTATTAAATATTGGCTTTGCATGAGTTTTAGTGCCCCTCAGAATAGCCTTATTACACACTTGACTATGGACTCATATGTATCCAAGTGGGCACAGGCTATAACTTCTAAAATACGCTCAGTTGGCATCAACCTGAATAGTTTGGAAAATCAAGATGAGACCTTTATATATTGGACAATTTGTAGAAGAATTTGGGACATTGAAGCCCAAACAATCCAGGCAGGTGTCAGGGGCACTTGTTCCCCCCTTTCCCTTGGCCTCAGATATGTACCAAACAGTATGGCAGAATACTTTTCTAATTTAGTGATCCCACTGCAATGCTGTCAGGTTCTGCAGCAAGTAAATCTCCACACACGTTTCCAAGGAAGCATTATGCTTAATTAGATTACAAAACTGGTACCATAGCCACAGGATTATTGTTAGGAATGACCATGGGGCGGAAACATCCTTACATATAGTAGGACGTGGCAAATGGCTAAGCAAATGAAATTCGAGCGTGCGCAGGGGAATTCTCCCGGTGGGGTATACATGATAATCGGGAGAGTTGCAGTGCCTCATGGGGGCCGAAAGATTCACACCAGGGGTGGAACGCAAGCCCTCCCTCCTTCGCAAGGCCAGACAGATAACCCCGTTTGGCAGAACTGGCTCCCACGATCTCCCAAGCATTGTTTACAGCAAGCGGCAGAGCAGCGAGCAAGCCAGGATTAGAGACGGGAACAAGCAAAACATGGCAGCTAGCTGACAAACGCAGAGCCTTTATGCTAGCCAGATTTGATGTTTTTCCCTCATCTTGCATCTCAGGTAGATATAGAGGTATCCCAAAATGTGACAGGATTTGCAATTGTCCATTCTGATACTTTAGATCATATTCTGCTATGCTGCCCCCTTTACTCACATCTCCGAGTACTTCTGATTAAGGCTTTACTGCCTAGGGCCAATTCTGATAGTATAATTAGGTTTCTTTTAGCTGATAAGTCACCAGAAGTTACTGTACAGACTGCTGATTTTTTGCCCAAGATTTTGGTAGCAAGGAACCATTCCTAATATTGGTGTTTTAAGACTTACAGATGTAATTTTACCTTGATGAAGTTTTATCTTATTGATTTTATATGCCAATAAAGGTTGTGTTTGTCAACCGCCCTTCCCGACTTACATGGGGCTCAGGGCGGTTTACAACAACATAAAGTCCAGTACAATTTTAAAACCAGTTAAAACTACAAAATTCAATATTAAAACATTCAGCATAAATATTTAAACACTTTAAACAAGATGGCATATCTAGCAGTCAAATTTTCATGGCGGGGAGGGGAGGGTGTCGGGCAGATGTAAGGGAACCATCGCTGGCCTCAACCAAAGGCCTGGCAGAACATCTCTGCCTTGCATGCCCTGTGGAACTATAAAAGATTAGGCAGGGCATAGATGTCATTCGGCAGAGAGTTCCACCAGAGTGGGGCCAAGGCTGAGAATTACAATTCACATTACATAAAAAGAAGGATTTTGTTGGATTCCTTTGGGGAGTAAAGTAAATGAGAAAATATTTCGTAAATGCTGGATTTGAAACAAAGCAGACACGAGGCTACAGTATTTGCATGTGTCTATGTATATATGTATCAAAGTGTGTGTATGTGTACATGTGAAGGCATTTTCATTGCTCTGATACTTACATATCTGATTTTAATAGTCTAGATAGATAAAAGACCAGAGTACATGTCCAGAAACAGTTTTTAAAATCTGATCCATGTGCCTAGTATCAGGTAGACATAGTTTACAAAAAGATGTCTTTTGTAGACACTGTACAAAATGTACAACTTTAGAAAAAGTTGCATTATTTATCATTTTCAGTAATGGTAGGTTCAACATTTTGAGAAATGGCAATGCAGGATGAGAGAGCTGCTGTTTTGTCAATTTTAAGCTTCATTCACTGACTCTTCATTTCTAATGCTAATTTTTATTTCTACTCATTCTTGGTTCTTATTGTATGTATAAATCATGTAGTAAGAAAATGTGTAAATATCTATATTTTCAGTGTCAAAATAGTCAGATTTGAGCCTGACAGATACAAATGATGGACAGCTCTGAAGGAATATTTGGACATGGATAAAAAATTAATATGAAATTAAATACCTCTTTGTTTTGCTGCATTTTAACAAATGCATTAAGGAGTCACCTTGGGCCTAATTGCATAGCTCTGAAGCCTTAATAAGTAGGAGACATGTTTCGATCTAGAAACCAGTGACTAGAACTTCATTCATGGAACATACATTTGCCACATGTTTTCTCCGCTCCACTTCCTTACACTCAAAATCCTTTACCAAGGGGTTGAGGAACCCATGGGAATAGCCCTTTTAGTGGCTCTGGCTTCCGTATGTAAATGACCTTGGAACGCTGGCCGGGACTGCACAAAGCAGCCAATGAACCCAGCCAGTGTCTTCCGAGTGGCAGTTTTTTCGGCCTAACACTAAAGGGGCCAATTTTAGAATTCTGGCACCCAAAACTCTTTTATAATAAGGGAGAGATAGGCCAAAGTATTAAATGATGACTCGCAGGGATGCCATGCCACCCCCACCTCCAATCAGGGGGATTTACTGATAGTGGGGAAGGCCTAGCCCAGTGTGGCAGCAACATTATGTTGACGTCATTTCTGATGTGCACCAGAAGTAACATCATTGCATTGGCAGCAATGAGGGACACTGCTATTTGGGCAAAAACGCTATGGTAAAAACAGCTTCTGCCATAGAGTTTTTGCCTAAATACCAGAGCATTCTGTGTCACCACCAGCAATGCGATGAAGTCACTTCCAGTGCACACTAGTAGTGATGCTGCTGTGATACCAGTGACACAGCTGCCACTCCAGGCTAAGCCTTTCCGTACTGTCAGTAAGCCCTCCTGCCCCTGCCCCCGCCAGTTGCCAGGGGATACCTGACAGCCTTAGTGACTAGCCTATGTAAGTAAGCTATCACGTATCTAACTTCACAGACAGAACTTCCATATCAAGCCACATTTTTTCAAACACAGTATTCCCCACCAAAAAAAGGAGTCAGTTCACTCATTCTCCTGCAAGTTACCAAGTGGTGTATCAGCAAGTCATAAGGAATCAACTGAAGCCCAGGAATATGTGAAAAAAGACTTATGTATCAAGAAGAATCTGAATCCAGGGTTGGCGCATCCAAGACTTTTGCATCAAAACTGATCTTTTAATCTTCTTGTGTTCTCACATATGCTTATGATCGGGAAACAGCATCTGCATCACTGCTGAGGAGGGTTACCAACTCCAGGTTTGGAAATATCTGGAGATTTGAGGGGGGGGGGGCTGGGAAGGGACCTCAGTAGGGTATGATCAGGGCTCTTTTTGTAGAAAAAGCCCAGCAGGAACTCATTAGCATAATAGGCCACACCCAACAGCAGAAACGCATCGGCATATTAGGCCACACCCCTGACAGCACAGCTCATTAGCACATTAGGTTGCACCCCCATGTTACCAGAAGTGTGGTTATCCAGCCACACCCACCTTTTGCTTCTTATTCTGTTTACCCTGTTTGTTGTCAAAACCCATGGCTTTTTTGTAGCAGGAACTCCTTTGCATGTTAGACCACACACCCCTAATGTAGCCAATCCTAATGAGTTTCTGCTGTTGGGTGTGGCCTGTTATGCTAACGAGTTCCTGCTGGGCGTGGCCAACTTGGGAGCCAGCCGGAACTCCGTTCCTGAGCGTTCCTGCCCCCAAATAGCCCTGGTATGATGCCATAGAGTTCACCTTCCAAAGCAGCCACTTTCTCCAGCAGAAGTGGAATAAATATTTTAAATAAACAAATGGCAAATAAATAAGCAATCTAAGTAGATTGGAGATCAGTTGTCATTTCAGGAGATCTCCAACTCTGATGGCAGGAGGGCCGATGGTCATAGTTTTATTTTAAAGAAAATAGAAAGGGTAGCCTAAAATAATGCAGTCGTGAAAGATCTGAGTAATTTAGATTTGGATTTCAGCTACGTATAATTCCTGCCTTCCTGCCCCATGTTTATTTCCACAATGTGCTCGTTTTACTTAATTATATTTTTTTCTGATTATTCGTGATTTGGTGAGTGCTGCTCTAGGCAGTCAATAGCAATTATACTCAGTGAGAAGAACATACAATACAAATTAGAGCAATATAGATTTCCTCCCACCCCATCCTTGGTTACTTTAATGTTTAGTTACCCTGTTAGATTTAAACTGAGTACATAATGTCTAATAAATTGCTTTCATTAAAACCTATTAACTGACAGTTAGAAATAGCATTTTAATCTAAAGGAGTGCAAAAAAACATTACTGCAATTAAAGGGTACATTGTTAGAGGAGTAAAAACTCCAGTTCTAAACCCGAGTGATACTGCATGGTTTTTATCTGGCATAATGGGCTGGTGATGTGTCCAGGATGCTAAATGGGAAGGAGACAGAAGGATGTCACCTCCTTCGTTGTTACTTGCTTGACCTATTTTAAACCAAATCAAGGTTGACTAGAAAATGAAAGGGCAGAGGCAAACGAGGTCCGACACCATCACCAGTCCCTGACTCTTTCCATCCCCTGCAGTATTGTTAGCTGACTGGTTTGATAGCTGAAACCAGACTGAACACACATGAACACATGAAGCTTCCTTATACTGAATCAGACCCTTGGTCCATCAAAGTCAGTATTGTCTACTCAGACTGGCAGTGGCTTTCCAGGGTCTCAGGGTGAGGTCTTTCTCACCACCTCCTACCTGATCCTTTTAACTGGAGATGCCAGGGATTGAAATTGGGACCTTCTGCATGCCAAGCAGATGCTCTGCTGCTAAGTCACAGACCCTCCCCTAATTCTGCATAGTACATTTTCCCTTCTAAGGAACTCAGGAAAGCAAACATGGTTCTTCCTCCTCCTATTTTGTCCTCACAATATTGGGCTAAGAGAGAGTAACTAGTCTAAGGTTACCCAGTGAGTTCTTTGGCTGATGGGGAATCTGAACCCATGTTTTCCTGGTCCTATTCCACCATATGAAACACTACACCACACTGAATCTCCAGAGCGTCTTCTTTGAAGCTTCCAGAAACAGGGTGAAGGATGGCTGGTGTGTTCTGCTGTTTTCTGTTCCAAATACCACACTTTTAGGTAAGAACACAACCACATAGGGTTGCACCAGGGACAGAAAGATCTCTCTGGTCCTTGCCACAGCCTGGACCACCTTTTCACTGCTTTTTCCCCCATTGAGCTGGGAAGGCAGATGAGAACTTAAACCATCCACTTTTTTGCATCATGCAAAAGTGTGGGAAGCAAGTAAAGTGGGAAAGAGCCTATTAGTTTAAGAGGGGCAGCTGAATATGGTCCAGGCTGAGTTTGTTTCTATTCTGTTTTCAGGAGCTTAGCATGGACATGGCTGAGGCTTGTGTTAAACAAACTGTGGACCAGAACCCAGCCACCCAGGAATGTTTTGTTTAAATTTATTGTTTAAATTGGTTGTTGGAATCATATTTTTGGGGTTCCTTTGGGAGAGAAGAGGAACAGAAATGCTCCAATAAATCATGACTGAGCTAGTGTTGAGATATATCAATCCAGAACCAACATTTTAGAACTTCAGAATTCTCAATGTTTACTCTGAGCTTTCAGGTCAAAATCATATGCAGTTATAGGTATTT
>NW_015175437.1:0-1781 GCF_001447785.1 Gekko japonicus
ATCACTGCCGGTGGCTCCGTCACAACTTCCCCCAAATCTCTTAATGACGTACAACACCATTATCTGTACGTGGCGCACACTAGATGTAGCGTCGAAGGGGAGGTTTAAAGCAGGCATAGATTCGTTTCTGTTTTGTGTTGCCTCATGTTTGTAATACTAAAAAGACTCTTTAACGTAACAGTTCTAGATACTTTCTCCATGACCTAAGTCCCCTCCCCCCCAAAAAAAATGATTTTCTGTTTTATATACACAAACACCAGGAACAGGAAAAGCTTGTTTAGATTTGCTAAGAAAAACAGACACATGAAGCCAAGGAAAGGATACAGAATGTTCAGGTAGAGTCTAATTTCCAGGCTGTACTAGAAACAGGCCTTCTTCTTCTATTATTTTAAGCTGCTCAACTGCTGTCTGAAATAAAACAGAGAGGCAATTCAAGCGCAGCCCCGGTAACATAACTAGCTCCTTCATCAAAGGTTGCTTCATAACCAACTGGTGTCCTAGTTTCCCCTATCCCGGATGGCATAAAGGTCCTATTCATTGTTTGCGGGATTCCACTTAACGAGGGCCTGGTCTTGGGATGGGTGATCAAAAGAGGGCCCTGTTCATGATTACTGTCCATGATAATGGCTGAGCGTTTGCTTTAATCTTGTCTGCAGTGGTTGGTTGCTTTTTTACCTCCTCTTTAAACTTCCCAATTGCACGTCTATATTGGATCGTTTTGAAGCTCACGCTAAATGGTTCGTACCTGCAAGCCTCCGGTCAGTTTTATCCCGCCCTCCTTCCAAGGAGCCGAGGATGTGGGGGGTACATGGTTCTCCTCTCCTTCTGGCCTCACAGTAACCTTGTGAGGTAGGTAAGGCGGACCCTGGGGCTTGTTGGGTTAACTGGTATATTTAGTCCAGGGCCCTCTAATTTGCAGAGTGCTTTACAGCTACACATACAGGAGCGTCTTTGCACCAGGTTACCAAGCTTAAAAAGTTGGAAAGTTACATGGAGCTGCGGTGGCTCAAGTGGTTAAGACGCTGAACTGCAGGCTGTGGAAGGTCGGTAGTTCAGCAGTTCGAGACCCGAGTGTGCCGCATGACGGAGTGAGCTCCCGTCTCTAGTTCCAGCTCCTGCCAACCTAGCCATTCGAAAGCAAGAAATTGCAAGTAGATCAATAGGTACCACTTCGGTGGGAAGGTAACAGCGTTCCGTGCGCCTTGGGGTTTAGTCATGCCGGCCACATGACCACGGAAACGTCTTCGGACAACGCTGGCTCTTCGGCTTTGAAACGGAGATGAGCGACGAAACCCTAGAGTTGGATTCGACTGGCTTTCGAGCGAGGGAACCTTTACCTTTACCTTACCAAACTTACAAAGTTACATGGAGCCACTTATCAAGTTTAAGACCAACAATAGTCAGTTTATTCTGGAATGACAATCTAGATAGGAAAGAGTAGAGATAGGGATAGTAAACTAGTCTAACTTACTAAGGATGGATGCAGATGGTGAGAGGGCCATCTGCATCGTGGTGCCAAGATGAAGGCAGCGTGTCCTCCCCTTGGTGCATGCAGGGAGAAGTATGTTGTGGGAGAGGATGAACGGAAGGAAGGAAGTATACACCCCCTGCCACGTGCTCCCTGCCAATCAGCTGAAGGGCCCTTTAAATCTTGCAGGAGGGGAGGGAGAGGGGCACATGCCACCAATGCTCCCTCTAAGCTGTGGAGTCTTGTGAGCAAACATTCTACTTGGCGAGCTCCTGGCATGAAAATTGTGAGCGAGCGGTTTGGCTGCTGCCTA
>NW_015175437.1:3654-8569 GCF_001447785.1 Gekko japonicus
CCGTGGTTTTCATTTCATTTGTTTAAGGGGCCTCGAGTGGGTACTAATTCTAGTTTTTGTGTGTGTGTGTGTGTGTGTGTATGTATGCGTGTGAGAAGGGCTTTGTTGTAGGGGCTGTAGAGGTTGTAGAGGCTAAGTTGCCTCCCTTCCCAGGGATGTTCAGCGATGATGATGATGATGATGATGATGATGATGATGATGATGATGATGATGATGATGATGATGATGATGATAATACTTCTTTCCATTTATTAATCGCTTTCCCCAGTGGGCTCAAAGCGATGTACAGTTACTCAATATAGACAAGGGACTAACGATGTTTGTAGGGGATAGGGAAGACAACACATATTCATTTTTAATTGCACGCACCGTCACTGCCCGGTATAGACGTCTTCTGGCTTGGCTCCGTCGTTTTCCGCATGGCTGCTTGCTGGCCAGGCTTCAGGACCCGTATGTCAATCGCCACACTGCCACCGCCTGGCTGGAACATCCATTGCAGGGATTCTTTCGTAGCCGGAAAGCTCTTTCGCCTTCCAAGCCTCGTCCAGGACGTCCGACCATCAGCTAACACCCTCCCACAAGGGAGATTGGCGTGCCCACTCTCTCTAAGGAGTGGTTCCCATTTTATCTACTTGCCGAAGCTTTCGAATCGCTGGGTGGACAATGAGCTGGGGACAACAGGCTGACTGCTCACACCAGCGCGGGGCTCGAACTAACACAGTTCAGATGTTAAGACAGTGGGATATACCCACTGTGCCACCGCTCCCCTAAAGGCACCGATGACCTTGGATGCCGCCTGTGCTTGCTGTGCAGCAGTAGATAATATAATGGTAGACTTGCAGGTGGGGGTTGGAACGTGCGAAATCTAGACGGGCTGAATGTGGGTTACGATTGGTCTGACCCCGGGAAGGAGCTTGTTTGAACTATGTATAACTTTGGGCCTTGGCACCAGAGCTTTAGTTCTCTTAGCTTGAAACATCTTTATTCACATGAACACAGGAAGCTGCCTTATACTGATTCAGACCCTGGGTCCATCAAAGTCTTGTCTACTCAGACGGGCAGCGGCTCTCCGGGGTCTCAGGCGGAGGTCTTTCCCATCACCTGCTGCCTGCTCCTTTTAACTGGAGATGCCGGGGATTGAACCTGGGACCTTCTGCATGCCAAGCAGAGGCACTACCACTGAGCCACAGCACCTCCCTAATAAACAATTGTTTTATTATGAATTTTATGGTATTTATCGATCTTATTGTATTTTGACTTACGTAAGCCGCCTTGAGCCAGTTTGTACTGGCAAGGCAGGGTATAAATTGGAAGTAAATAAATTGAGTAAATAAACAAAGTTACTCTCGACAACACTCTCTGGCTGTGATTTGTTTATTGAGCAATAAATAAATTTATGTATTCCTTGGGAGGAAAGCAATGGCGAACCTAAACAGAATGATAAAAAGTAGAGACATCACCCTGCCAACAAAAGTCCATATGATCAAAGCAATGGTATTCCCAGTAGTCATGTATGGCTGCGAACGTTGGACTATAAGGAGGGCCGAGCGCCGAAGAATAGATTATTTTGAACTGTGGTGCTGGGGACTGCAAGGAGATCAAATCAGTCTATCCTAAAAGACATCAACCCTGACTGTTCCCTGGAAGGCCAGATAATGAAACTGAAGCTCAAATACTTTGGCCACCCAATGAGAAGGGAGCACTCACTGGAGAAGACCCTGAAGCTGGGAAAGATTGAAGGTCAAAGAAGACGGGGACGGCAAAGGATGAGATGGTTAGACAGTGTCATCGATGCAACGAACATGAAATTGAGCCAACTTCAGAGGACAGCGGAAGACCGGAAGGCATGGCGTGTTCTGGTCCATGGGGTCGCAAAGAGTCAGACTCGACTGTGCGACTGAACAACAACATTCCTCAATAAACAAATCACAGCCAGAGAGTGTTTGTCGAGAGTAACTTTGTTCGCGGGTCTGACAATCTTGCTCTCAGTGACTAGCATTTGTACTCAGCATTTCTAGCATCAAGAGAGCATACCTCTCAGTACCCCGTACTGCAACAGCCCGTAAACTTGATCGCCATTACAGTCTCAACTGGAAGCCAAAGTACAGAGGCTTCCCTTAGGCCTTCGGGGTTCATGGCTGCGAGTCTTCACACTCCAGAGTTCATGCTCTTGCATACTGTGCTACACTAGCTACTAAATTAGAGCAGAATGTTAACTTGCCATTTTTTTCAAAAAAAATCTTTTCCCACTCTTTGTCTATTCATCCGTCTCCCCAAGGCTGACGAAAGCAGAGGCTGCTAAGTATGTAATGCCCGGTGCAGATCTTCAGGGACATATATAAAACAGATCTTCGGTCTAACCTGTTTGCTCTGCAGTGAATCTCTTTCATTGACACCGCAGAAACTGAATGGATCTTACAGTACAGAAAGCATCACTGGGCTGTTGAAAACCTTTCTTTGGTTGACTCCTCTTTGATTTTCCTAAGGAGCTGCAAGACTATTTGCTTGACATCAGAAGCCTTTTTTCCCCATTGAGACAGTGGGATGATTATAATTTGAAAAATGTTCTGTACGTTTAAGGCGAGCCATATGACCCACCTCAATACATGTGCAAACTAAGATGAGTGTGACACAACGGGTCACGTAACACATTTGGGGGACAAACCCAAAGAATCACAGTGCTCACTAAGGAAGGACATCCTGACCAGTGTTCCCTCTAAGCTGAGTTAGTGTGAGCTAGCTTACAGCTCACTCAACTTTAATGCCGGTAGCTCACAAAGTAGAATTTTTGCTCACAAGACTCCAGAGCTTAGAGGGAGCGTTGATCCTGACTGGTCCACTTTTGGGGGTACATTGTCCTCTCAGATTACCCAGGCGGTTGTGGTCTATTCCCGTTCACGCGTCTTCTGTCCCAGTCAAAGATGTCGTTTTAAAAAGTGAGAAGTCATCTGATGCATGTCTAGCTCAAATAGACTTAAAAACGCTTTGGGCTCCTCCTTCATCCTTCCCCGCGTTGAGGCTTTGGGTGTGAAATATACTGGGTTCAGACACGTAGAAGTGGTCAGCTCATAGTTTATTAGCGATTCAGCAAGAGAAAGAAGACTGGCTACCCCTGGCTGAAGCCAGGTATTTATGCCCGAAAAGGGTTACGCCCAAAACACACCCCACTCCCAATGATAGGCTATTTACACTCTATTGTTTCCCAATTGGTTTACTCTAGGATCCCTGTCTCCCTACTGGTCCACTCTAGGATCCTAGCGATCTATTGTTATGCAATCCCAAGCTAAGTCCTTTTGCAAGGAAAGTTCAGGCTCAATACAGACAGGCTCAATACATAAGGTAAAGGTAAAGGTTCCCTTGCTCGAAAGCCAGTCGAGTCCGACTCTAGGGTTGCGGTGCTCATCTCCGTTTCAAAGCCGAAGAGCCAGCGCTGTCCGAAGACGTTTCCGTGGTCATGTGGCCGGCATGACTAAACACCAAGGCGCGCGGAACACTGTCACCTTCCCACCGAAGTGGTACCTATTTATCTACTTGCAATTTCTTGCTTTCGAACTGCTAGGTTGGCAGGAGCTGGAACCAGAGACAGGAGCTCACTCCGTCATACGGCACCCGGGTCTCGAACTGCTGAACTACCGACCTTCCACAGCCTGCAGTTCAGCATCTTAACCACTTGAGCCACCACAGCTCCTCTCAATACATAACAGGGTGACAAAAACGTGATTGGCTGGGACTTCGCAAACCTATGCTGATCTGACAAAGCTGGGGGAAAAGCAGTGGTTGGATCAACTGGTGCTTTTGGTTTCATTTTACATGAAGTATATTTATCTGTCTTGGGGTGAACTTTTTCAATTGCAGCATCCCCTGCCAAGATATGTAAAAACTCATTACTTCCAATAAGTGAACACAGCTAAAAATAGTTAATTTCACAGGTGTGATTTCTAATTTTGACCTTTTCCACATTTGGAATATATTAGAGGGCCATCCCAGTCTGGTTCGTTGCTGCAGGTGTAGCAGCTCTGGAATGCACATCAGTTTCATCCACAAGGGTCACGCCGTCAATTTCAGGGTCGCGCCGTCGATTTCAGGCACCCTCTATTTCAACAGAGGGAACGAGAAAGATCTGCCTTCTGTTGAAAAGAATCTTGGGGCCCCACATGCATTATTTTTATTGGAACCTACACCACAGAGCAAAGTTGATGACTAAATTGATATCCACATGTACTGCTTATACATATAAAATCTTGCTCTGAAAAGAGCTGTGCAGTTGTTCAATTTGTAGTGTGTAGCAAAGCTCGCGGTTTTGTTGGATTACTGGGATGTCTTTGAGATACTTTGTCTACATCATGAACCGGGTTGGGAAGAATTCTTTACGTGTTTAGGGATTTGACACAATTAAAAAACACACACACAACCATTGCATTGGTTGAGGTTTTGCTTTAATTTCTTTTATTGAGTCCAGCTGACTGGATTGAATATTGTTAACAATGGCACTTCCTCCCCTCAGCATAATGCAGCATTTTAAGTAGCTAAAACCACATGTGGGCCCAATAAAATGTTGCCTCTTCCACATTCTTGTGGGAATGGATTTCTCCTTCTATAAAATAACATGTGATATAGCATAAGTCACAATTGCATTTGCTCCTCATTCTTACTGTTTTATATGTATATATAAACACACTCAGTCTACTGGAGGTCATTCTGTATTGGGTTTGGTTTAATTTTATTTTATTTTTACACCAAGGATGATTTCTCACTAGAGCTGCCTCGCAGCACAGCCGCCATTTGCCCCGACACAAACATGTCAATTTCACACCCGAGGCTCCGGGGCTGCATTTTGACTCGGGGCTTCGCCCGATTTCCTCCGCAGTTTCGTGATCCTGGTTTTTGAGGATCATGAAACTGCGGAGGAAATCGG
>NW_015175437.1:9041-9941 GCF_001447785.1 Gekko japonicus
AGGCTGTATTTGTATTTTTGTATTCCTGTTCTTTGCCCAGTGGTTAAACTTTGGAGCAATTGTTTTCTGGTCTCTATTGCATATTCTGTATATGTATGATTGTATATATTTTTACATATCAGCCAACATGTTCTATTTGCTGAGGAAGGCCTGTAAAGGCCGAAACGCGTTAGGTCTATTTCATCAGCCTTTGTATGTTTTTATATTTGTATATGAGGTATGAATGGGCCCTTATTCGTTATTTTAATTTGTGTTTAATAAATACATGTATATTTTTTAGGTTTCATAATTAGATTTTAAGAGTTGGCCCTCTTCTATTCTTGACTAACCTTTATAGGTTCTGAATTCTAGGTTTTAGGTTCAGTCTTCCCCCCCCCCCTTTCTTTGTCCTTACGTGTGGCCGGGGCCATTATTCCATAAAATCAGGGCCCTGCTGAAGATAATTATTAGAAATATTTAGATACCACTTTTCTGCCTGATCTTAGGCACACAAGGTGACTTAGTGGTCGAGTGTGAGAATGGTGGTGGGAAGTGCTGTCAAGTCACAGCTGACGTATGGCCGCCCCGTAGGGTTTTCAAGGCAAGAGACTTTCTGAAGTGGTTTGTCATCACCTCACCTCCATGTCACAACCCTGCTGTTCCTTGGAGGTCTCCCATCCAAATACGAGCCGGGGCGGACCCTACTTAGCTTCTGAGATTTGATGAGACCAGCCTAGCCAGGTCAGGTCAGGGCAGAGTGTGACAGTAGACCACAGTTTTTAAAAAGTATAGAGAGCCAATTTGGTGTAGTGGTTAGGAGTGCGAACTCTTATCTGGGAGATCGGGGTTTGATTCCCCCACTCCTCCGCATGCAGCTACTGGAGTGACCTTGGATCAGTTACAACTTATTTCAGAGCGGTT
>NW_015175437.1:9959-20415 GCF_001447785.1 Gekko japonicus
GCGGTTCTCTCAGGAACAGTTCTGTCGGAGCTCTCTCGGCCCCACCTACCTCACAGGGTGTCTGTTGTGGGGAGAGGAAGGGAAAGGAGATAGTAAGCGGCTCTGAGACTTCTTTGGGCAGTGAAGGGTGGGATAGTATTTTGTTACAGTCCTTAGACCAGATATGCTGAAGGGTGGGATATAAATCCAATCTCCTCCTCCTCCTCCTCCTCCTCCTCCTCCTCTTCTTCTTCTTCTTTTTCTTCTTCTTCTTCTTCTTCCAATAAATATTAAAAAATGCCCAACAATAAAACAGTAGACAAATCTCATCATAAGAACCTAAGAAGAGCCCTGCTGGATCAGACCAATGAGCCATCTCATCCAGCATCCTGTCTAACATAGTGGCCTACCAGTTCCTCTGGAGGGCCAACATCAGGGCCTTCCCCTGATGTTGCCTCCTGGCTCTGGGATTCAGTGGTTTAGTGCCCCTGAATGTGGAGGCTCCTCCCAGACTATTTAATTTTTCAGTCCACTCAATCGCAGCTGGGGAGAGTTCAAAGAGCTCCGTCACATCTCCCTGGAAAGCACGACGAGCCCGGTGCTGCTCTCAACACTTGCCCGAGCACGACACCAAGGCCAAATCAAAAGAGGTGGGTCCGATCGTCATTGATTCTGTCAGATCTGAGACCAGTTTCAGACTCCCCAGCTCCAGTTACAATGTCTAAAATAGCCCAAACGACTACTCTGGCATCCCCCAGGAGAAGTGCCTTGGAGCCTGCACCTAAAAGTTTTTGCAGTAATCACAAGCATGCTGACAAAGCCACTTGTAAGTCATCCAAGCCTCCTTTCTCTTCCCGTAGCAAAACCACTGTTCCAGCACAGCCATTGTTCAAACCCATCACTGAACCTACCCTCAGGACCCCCATGCCATCTGGCCAGTTTCCTTTGTCAGCTCCATCGGTGCTGGAAAGTGAACTCATTGATTCCGGTCCTCCCATCTCCCATCAACAACCCTCATCCTCTCATTGATCAGATCTGACACATCAGTGGGATCTGATGGTGCACCCCCTGTTTCTCCTCTGAGGTCCCTTGTAGGAGAGCCTTACGTTGCATGTTACGATTATAACAACTTGGTTTTGATCCCACCATTGTCGATCAGGATCCTCTGATAACGTCAACCTTCAATCCGAGATCTGATTTTCAGTCTTATCAGAACTATGAACAGTCACTGTGCAATGAGCAGAACTTTGATTCCAGCCAAACCTCCATGCTCTTTAATACCGCCATTAAACCACTGGGAGAACTCATGTTGCCCGACTTTTCCCCCTTCATTTCTAAACTCAAGTGCTATCTCTCCTTATATATAATTGTGAGGGGGGCACTTTCTGAACATTCCACATGCTCCTAAATCAGTTGGCTCCATGATGTGTCACTCAGAAGCTGTCCCTATCCACTGGCTGCGTTGCCTGAGTCCCGCCTCCAACATTCTAAACAGTTTGCTGTTCCTCTCCGCCACATAGCCGGTCGGAACACAGAGGTCATTTGCATATGCGGCCTGATTGGCCTTTGCCTCTAACATTCTAAACAGTTTGCTGTTGAGAGTCATTGAATGTGTCCTGAGGTAAAATACATATCCCAATCTTCTCTTAAATGGTCACTGGAGTTGCCAATCTCCCTGTGGGGCCTGGAGGTCTCCAAGAAATCACTGTGTTTCCCAGCCACAGCACATCAAAGGGCTCTGAGCTCTTGCAACTCTATATTGTAGGAGAGCCTTACATTGCATGTTACAATGATAAGAACTTGGTTTTGATCCCACCATTATCGATCAGGATCCTCTGATAACATCAGCCTTCAATCCGAGATCTGATTTTCAGTCTTATCAGAACTATGAACAGTCACTGTGCAATGAGCAGAACTTTGATTCCAGCCAAACCTCCATGCTCTTTAATACCGCCATTAAACCACTGGGAGAACTCATGTTGCCTGACTTTTTTCCCTTCATTTCTAAACTCAAGTGCTATCTCTCCTTATATATAATTGTGAGGGGGGCACTTTCTGAACATTCCACATGCTCCTAAATCAGTTGGCTCCATGATGTGTCACTCAGAAGCTGTCCCTATCCACTGGCTGCGTTGCCTGAGTCCCGCCTCCAACATTCTAAACAGTTTGCTGTTCCTCTCCGCCACATAGCCGGTCGGAACACAGAGGTCATTTGCATATGCGGCCTGATTGGCCTTTGCCTCTAACATTCTAAACAGTTTGCTGTTGGGAGTCATTGAATGTGTCCTGAGGTAAAATACATATCCCAATCTTCTCTTAAATGGTCACTGGAGTTGCCAATCTCCCTGTGGGGCCTGGAGGTCTCCAAGAAATCACTGTGTTTCCCAGCCACAGCACATCATTTCCCCTACAGAAAATTTCCCAGCTATTACAACTGATCTCCAGATGACCAAGATTAGTTCTCCTGGAGACAATGGCTGCTTTGGGAAATGGACTCTATGGCATTATACCCTGCTGAAGTCCCTCCCCACCCCAAACCCTGCCCTCCCCAGGCTCTACCCCTCAAATCTACAGGTATTTCCTGGAGCTCTCCAGCTATTAAAACTTATGTCCAGATGACCAAGATCAGTTCTCCTGGAGACAATGGCTGCTTTGGCCAGTGACCTCTACGGCATTATACCCTGATGAGGTCCCTCCCCATCCCAAACCCTGCCCTCCCCCGGCTCTACCAAATCTACAGGTGTTTCCCAACCCAAAGTTGGCAACCTTGTAACTGGCTATGGAGCTTTCCAGTCCCTTGGAACCCAGAAGACATGGCATAGGAGGAGGTGCTTTTTCTACCTTAGCTGCCACTGCATAACCCCAAATCAACATAAGTCAGGGGTGGAGGGAACCATACCTGTTACCATGAGGCTGTCCTCCCATACTACCCACTTGGGGCAGCAAATTGACTTGAGACAGCCCTTCCTTATAGATAAGCAGAAGGCAATAAACATGGCTTTCCTCCTTCTATTTTCCCCTTCCCTCTGACGCCCCACCAGCCACAGCCAGGAGCTTCCTTCTAGAGCTCATTGTGTTTCTTCCCACAACGAGCCTTACTCCTAGTAGTGACATATTGCTGTAGTGTTATAGTGTGTCTGAAGCATGGCCCCTTTCTTTTCCAGCAATACAGAAAAAATCACTGTACATTGGAGTCTGAAAAGATTGGTTGTGTTATATATTCTCACCCCCCTGGAATTTGAAATGTGTGGCCGCATAGTGAATTCCCACCCACCCCCCTTTTTGGATCTGACTTGTGCAACTGCGCTATATAGACACGATTTTCTTCTTTGCTTTTCACAAAAGCACGTTCTGGTTTTATGAGAAAAAAATTAATCCCAGAACAACCTCATGCCTTCTTCTGAAATGGATGAGTAAAATATGTACCAGCCAAAGACATGTCATTTGCAAATCTAGTTATGTGTCTGCTGTCTTCCCGCTAAGCGTACGATATTGAAAACTATAAAAAAATCCCCACAGTAGGGTACTGTCCCTTCAAAAGCGATGACTGCTACTAAGATGGAAGAGGCTGCCAGTGGTACCTTATGGCCATGCGCACCCACTACAAACGATCAAGGTTGGGAAGGAAGACAGTGGCGTCTGGATTCGACAACACGTGCTCTGAAACTGAAGCAGTCTGCTGGGTTTTAATGGTCCAGAAGTGCCATCAAAGCGTTATTCTTCTACACCACAAGGAGATGGCTACAGGTGACCGTTTGTTAAGACGCTGAGTTGCAGACCGGAAGGTCTGTCGCTTGGCAGTTCGAGACCCGAGTGTGCTGCGTGATGGCGTGAGCGCCCGTCTTTGGCCCCAGCTCCTGCCAACCTAGCAGTTCGAAAGCAAGACATTGCAAGTAGATAAGTCCCTCGTTTAAGCTTTTTTTTCCAGGCTAGATAATGAGTAGTGAAAGATGTTCATCTGGTCAGTGACCCTCTTTTCAGAGGGAGGGGAGAGACAGAGGTCTGTCAGGAGATGTTAATCCCCAGCAGTCTTCTGCTGCTGCTGATTGCTCTTTCTTTCTTTCTTTCTTTCTTTCTTTCTTTCTTTCTTTCTTTCTTTCTTTCTTTCTTTCTTTCTTTCTTTCTTTCTTTCTTTCTTTCTTTCTTTCCTTCAACGTGTCCTGCTAACCCACATGTGTAGAACAGCCAGAAAATCAAACCAAGGCAGGATGGGGGGGTGGAGGTGGCAAGCCCTTGCTTTAGAGAAGCACGGTAGCTGCATTTAGACAGCAGTATTGCCTGGGGAAATATCGCTGCAGCACTCGCTTGCTAAATTGGGCCCACTCAGGGATTTCACCAAATGCAAATGAAGGGCGAACAATATGTATGATTCAATGTTTTCAATGCACTGGGGGGGTGGGGGTGGAGAGGGTGTTGGTGGTAAAGCTGGCCTTTCCAAGTGATTATTTTAAAAACCACATTTGTTATGATGACCTAAAGGGTCTAAGGGCCTGTTCTCAGAGGCCTGGGATTAGGACATATGCGCAAGAATTCCCAAAGTTGTTGCCTCACCTAGTTTGGTACTGCAGTCTCCCGACCACCACCACCTTAGACTGATGTACATTCCTGACTCTGTTCTAGATCTTCCCAACCTAATGCCAGAACTCGAGCACCGTTGGAGCCCGTCTGTTGAATGTTGTACTGCAGGGGAGGGTTGGCTTCCAGGAAGTGCTCTAGGGATTGTTGTGAATGAACTCTTGTCCTTTATGAAACTGTCAGATCATCATCTTAGGGCCAAACTAGGTGTTTACACACAAATGCATGTAACAGCTTGGGAGGTTGCCATGCAGGCGAGACTCTGGGTTGGAGGAAGGGGTGCCTAGCAGAATAGCTCAGGCTTGCAGCAGGGAAGCATCCAAATGTGTGTAGTCTTCACCTGCATGTCGGCATGGCAATCCTCACAGGGAGGGCTGGGTCATCTGCTACTGCTGCTGAAGGTTGCCATCCTCCAGGTGGTGGCTGGAGATCTGCGATTACGGCTGATCTCCAGGCGACAGAGAGCAGGTTCGTCTGGAGAGACTTGCTCTTGTAATTAGCCTTCTGAACTGCAGGCTGTGGAAGGCCGGTAGTTCAGCAGTTCGAGACCCGGGTGCCGCATGACGGAGTGAGCTCCCGTCTCTAGTTCCAGCTCCTGCCAACCTAGCAGTTTGAAAGCAAGAAATTGCAAGTAGATAAATAGGTACCACTTCGGTGGGAAGGGAACAGCGTTCCGTGCGCCTCAGTGTTTAGTCATGCCAGCCACACGACCACGGAAACATCTTCGGACAGCGCTGGCTCTTCGGCTTTGAAACGGAGATGAGCACTGCAACCCTAGAGTCGGATTTGACTGGCTTTCAAGCAAGGGAACCTTCACCTTTACCTTTTACCCACTTTTTATGTAATCAGGCCAAACCAAGGCTTTGTCTGACCCTCAGACAAGAAACTCATCATCAGGTGGAAACCGTATGGGGTTACCGTAAGTCGGCTGCAACTTGATGACACTTTCCACCACAGCCAAAACTGTGGCCAATCACCACATCTTGTCACAGTGAATTCCATCAGTTAGTTATGTTTTCTGTAGAGAAGTCGCTTCTTTTCTTTGTGCTGAATCAACTTCCAGTCGTTTTCATTGGGCGAACCTTGAAGTTGTAGCATTATGAGTGATGGGAAAACGTTTATCTGCATTCCCCATTGTCTATACCGTTCAACTTTCTCACTTGTTTCTCCTTTGTTGTGTGTGTGCAAAGAAAACAATTAAGACTTTAATCAGTGTGGGTTGCGGGAAGTTGTGTCGGATGTAAAATTTAAGGGGAGCATCACACTTTTGATGTCTGTACCAATTTTTGTGGCAATATCTCTGCCACACAGCAAAGGGTTGTGCGGCTTTTGTGTTCTGTTTTGTTGTTGTTTGTATGCTTGCAAAATCTTCAAGTGTGAATATATCAGATGTGTCTTTATCAGTAAGCTGTGGCCCATTTGGGCCCGGTCGGGGCCCCAAAATTTGTTGGTCATCCCGAGCCCCAAGGATACCAAACTAGCTGGGACCAGGGCCAGGGCTTTTTCTTCAAGTGTGAATATATCAGATGTGTCCTTATCAGTAAGCTATGGCCCATTTAGAACTTGCAGGCCCATATGCAGAGGTCTTTAAGTTCTGGTATTCTTTACACAATTCTTCTGAGTGTCAAACTCTGTCTCTAGCTTGCCATGATTTGTAAGGGGACAGAAATTCATGAGGGGTGTGTAAACCGCTCTATCGTGGGCGACGTAACTCTTCTCAAGATACCTCCCTCCACTAGGGATGACCTTGAAGCGAAAGCTGTGCCTGCTTCACTGTTCTAGATAAGGGATCCATATATTCATAGGTGGGGTGTGTGTAGGAAGCGCAACTGTTTTAGATAAGGGATCCATATATTCATGGGTAGGGTGTGTGTAGGAAGCTAGGCGGGATGTTTGCGGAGTGTGATTGGATGTACTGGAAGGGGCGGGCTTCGTTTGAACTGTCTGTACCTTTGGATTTTCCTGCCAGAACCCCAGTTCTGACACAGTACTGGTCTGGCCTGGAACATGATTATTTCTCAATAAACGAATCACTGCCAGAGGGTGTTGTTGAGAGTAACTTTGTCCAGGAGCCTGACACTGAGAAACTCTGATGGACCAGCGATAAACACAGTTGCTGCGTAAGATAGGTAGGCACTCAGATCTGTTAAACATTTTAAAACATAGTTCATCATTCTCACTTCAATATATAGTATCTGGTTGCTTGTGAGACTGGTGTAATTTCAGTCACTCAGATGTCATTGTGACTGCAGCGTCTCCATAAATCCACAGCACGCTACACCTCTCCAACGTAATGTGAGCCGAAGTGAGGAAGATAGAAATCCGTTTTTGCCAGTTCTTCCCATTTGCCAAAAATAGTCTTCAGGAATGATACCAAAAGTGTCAGTCTAACTTCCGTTGTCCTCTCACAAAATCCACAGTAACACCAGGTACCTCAGGGCCGCTAATCCAGATCTACTGAACTGAGGGGTGGGGGGAGGCAGATTTAAGCTGAAGGTTGTTATAGAGTGATAGGTGATTGTCAAGGCTGCTCTGAAATAGATTGAAGTGACTTGACTGGCAACTGGTGTGTCTCAGACTTTGTACATATCTAACTCACTGCCGATTCAAGCAGCAGCCTACAAGGTTTTGTTTAGGCGGTACCTCACGCCAGCAAGGCTAGCTTACATGGTACCAAACTCATCCCCTCTCTGTTGGAAACAGTGTGGGGAGAAAGGGGATTTTCTCCATACATGGTGGGAATGTGTGCATATAAATAATTTTTGGAAAAATGTACTAGTGTCTATCAATGTTCCCTCTAAGCTGTGGAGTCTTGTGAGCACAAATTCCACTTTGTGAGCTACTGGCATTAAAGTTGTGAATGAGCGATTTGGCTGCTGCATAAATCAGTTTGCTCTGGAGCCATCCTTCCTGAGCTAAGACAAAAAATGTGTGAGCCGGAGGTTAAAAAACTGTGTCCGTTCAAGAAATCACTGGTTTCACCCTGCCTCTGGATCCGGTGATTATATTGCTTAACTCGTAGTCAGCAATCTCAGTGCCAAAGGTTCGTAGGATCTGATTTTAGTTCTTCTCACGGTAGCTAAGGCGGTCATCGCTCAAAGATGGAAGGATAGATATCCTCTGACGTCTCATTGGCATGCAAAGGTGTGGGATTTCTTCACCTTGGAAAAATTTTCAGCCTACCCAAATCGCTCTATGCTAGTGCGAGAGGTTCTAGACCCCCTAGACAACTGGTTCCCCTTCCCTTTCTTCCTCGTCCTCTAGAATTTGTTAGATACCAATACTGTTTGTTGGCTCTATGTATATAGTTAGGTTATTTGCTCATTGTACCTGCATAGTCCAAATGTGGTGTCACTTATTACCTAGGCGGTTACTATTTTACCTGTACTTCATTTATTGAAAATTCTAATAAAATGTTTTTGGGAGAGAAAAAAAAAAGACTTTATACATAAAAATGGGGGAGTGATTCACTCTCCATCATCCCGTTCACTATAAAATAATTTTTAAGATTCCCTTTCTGATCAAATCCACCCAGCCTAGATTCAGCCAACTTACCCCACAGAAATACTCCAAAGAGTCACTAATCCATGCCATGGCAATTACTTTTTTAAAAATGCAATTGGGGTCAGCATTCTCTCTGTGCTAGACTTGAATCAAGATGGGGGTTTTGTATGCTTAAAAAAAAGAAAAGAAATTAGCATTGGACAGACAAAAAAATAGTAAAAAAAATTCAGATCTCAGAATTGCAAAGTTTATGTATCTGATGAAGTTAATGAAGTTCACGAAATCTTTGCTTCTTCCTTCTCTGTGTACTCACGATCCAGGTGGGCAGTCGTGAGCATACCCATGGAAGGCAACTGTATACCTCCTCCAAACAGTGAAATATTGAGGCATGGCATCTTTGATTATCACTCTTCAGCTTTCAGTCTCCATTATATCAGACACATTTCATTCAGCCTGTACATTATACAGCAACAAGCATACGTGCACCACCGGATGTATACATGGGGGAGATACTTGTTTCTACTTCCAGCTCCCTCTTATGTGGAGGTGTATGATGATGGAGCTGCGGTGGCCCAAGTGGTTAAGACGCTGAACTGCAGGCTGTGGAAGGTCGGTAGTTCAGCAGTTCGAGACCCGAGTGTGCCGCATGACGGAGTGAGCTCCCGTCTCTAGTTCCAGCTCCTGCCAACCTAGCAGTTCGAAAGCAAGAAATTGCAAGTAGATAAATAGGGACCACGTCGGTGGGAAGGGAACAGCGTTCCGTGCGCCTCGGTGTTTAGTCACGCCGGCCACATGACCACGGAAACGTCTTCCGACAGCACTGGCTCTTCGGCTTTGAAACGGAGATGAGCACCGCAACCCTAGAGTCGGATCCGACTGGCTTTCGAGCAAGGGAACCTTTACCTTTACCTTTATGATGATGGTAAACAGACTCCCGTGTACATGTCGTGGCTTTTATGTATACACATAAGTGCCCCAATTCATCCAGGTCTAGGACAATTACACAGAAAAGCAGACTTCCATGCACACCACAGAAAAGCATACTTCCATGCACACATCCCCAGGGTGTACATCTTGTTGCATCCAGCTGCTTTGACTGTGCGTACAACTGCCGTCACAGCCTCCGGAACTGCAAGTACGTTTCCAATCAAACTTGCTTTGCTTTTCTTCCCTGGGATGCCCTCCCCCAGTCTGCCAGTATGAGAGCCAGTGTGAGAGAATGTTTAGCGTGTTGGAGTCATAAGAACACCAGAGAAGCCAATGTTGGATCAGGCCAATGGCCCATCCAGTCCAACACTCTGTCACACAGTGGCCAAAAATACCAGGTACCATCAGGATTGTAGTGTATTCAAAGCTGCCTTGAATGCATGACATGTTGTAAAACATCTAACTGAGCTGTAATGTTAAGCTTCGTCCTGGGCTAGGATCCAAATCCTTCCAATAGTATTGCTAGCCCAGGAAGTAACGAGCCAATCACTTCAAGCGAGCTCCCTGAGCGGGAACGAATGTGATTGGACCTTATCTCTGCAACCTCATAGGTTGATATTTGTACAGTGGGTGTGGCTACATTAGCCGGGAATGTTTAAAAGCAGGACAGCTGCAATGTAAAGGCTGTTCTGGCTATCAGATGTTGATCCGTGTTGGAGTTGTGTTCGAGTTGAAGAATAAAGTTGTGTTCTTGCTGAATCACTCTCCGACTGCTTTGTTAAGCAAGCGACTTAACACTGAGGCAACTTACCTTTATTTTTGCTAAACTTCAATTTGAGGGAAAGGTTGGATGAGAAATCTTTTAACTAAATTACTACATGCCAGGAGCATTTTGTGTCTGCCTCCACCTTCCATGACAGCCATTTTGTGGCAGTAGGATGCCAGACCCTCCCCCACCCCCTCCAAATTACCCTCCCAAACAGGGAAGAATGCTGAAATTATAAGTTATGTGCCTACATGACCTGGAAGTGATGTAGGCACATCGAGGACATCAGGGGTGACACTCTGGTTTTTGGGCCAAACTCTAAGGTAGAAGCTAATTCTACCATAGAGTTTGGCCTAAAAACCGGAACGTCGCCTCCCGACGTTCCTGACATGCCTATGTCACTTCTGGGTCATGTAGGTACGTGGCACTTATTTTCGGCATTCAAGTCCACCCCCCATCCCCTGACGGCAGGTCCAAGGGACTTGGCAACCCTATGTGGCAGCCATATTGTGGCTCCGCCCACCACACTGTGTCAGAAGTGGTTCTCACAAGCTAAAAAATATCAGGGACCCCCTGGTCTAACAGGTTTCCAAATCAGAGGCCTTTAGGGAGCATATTGCTGATATGCTACCAGTCCTCTAATTATTAAAGACTGTGTCCCCTTTTTTATTTGATTGTGGGTGTTTAAGGTTTAAAGAACCTATA
>NW_015175437.1:25749-29162 GCF_001447785.1 Gekko japonicus
TTCTCTCTTCTTCTTCCCCTGATGCTCCTCTGTTTCACAGACCCATGTGGAAGCTACAAAGTCACATGGCCACTGAGATACTTAGAGGAGGTCCCTGTTCCTATTCACAGTAGGGGAGAGGTAGGGAGGCCAGCCTCCAGGTGGGGCCTGGGGACCCCCTGAGTTTACAGCTCACCATCTCCAGACTGCAGAGATCAGTTCTCCCCTAAAGCGTGTTTACTCAAAAGTAGGTCTGGGAAATGGGATCTTTTTGAATGTCCCTGTAATCAGGGAGAGGCATGAAATAAAAGCCAAACTAGATATGACCTGGGGAATCTATGCTTAGGAGCGCCCTTTTTTAAAGGCTAAAAGCAGATGCAAGGGAGCCAGATTTAAACTGGGGCCACAGAAAACATGCAAGCACCATGCCTAGGGTTTGATTCCCCACTCCTCCGCTTGCACCTGCTGGACGACCTTATGCAAGCCATAGTTCTGGCACAGCTGTCCTTGAAAAAGAGCAGTTTCTGTCAGAGCTCTCTCAGCCCCACCTACCTCACAGGGTGTCTGTTGTGGGGAGGGGAAGGGAAAGGAGTTTGTAAGCCGCTCTGAGACTCCCTTGGGTAATGAAGGGCGGGGTATGAATCCAATCTCTTCTTCTTCTTAAAATTGCCCTCAAACCATAGAGTTTTGCCGAAAAACCAGAGTGTCGCCCCCCAACGTCACTCCACTTTGCTGTTGGGAGGGGGATTTCCAGTGGCGGGAAGGAGCCCGCAAAACTGGGGGATACGCCGCCCCCAACTGGGGACTGGCGACCCTATCCCCATACCCACCAGTGGCCAGGGGGGATGTGGCAACCCTAGTTCAAGAACCCCTTGGGAGTTTATCATTGGGCACAGCCCTGGCCAGGGCAGGAGTTAGCCAGTGGGAGCAGCCGGTGGCAATGGCCGTGGCCCTGCTCAGTTTGAGTACGACTCCTGGTTAAAAAAAAAAAAATAGCCAGCCCAAGGCTCACACACTACTCTTGTGCGATACCCACTCTTCTGCTTTGTCTCTTTATTCTTAGCAGCCTTATAAAATGTTTGGCAGGCGGCCAAAAGGTTAAAAACAAAAAAAACGACCCTGGTGGCACTTTAAAAACGAGCAGATGTATTGAAGCATAAGAGTTCCCGGGCTCGTGCCCCCCCCCCCAGATGCTGAAGTGAAACCTCTGTCTGCAAATATAAATAACCGAATGGCAGAAAGCACCACCAAGGCAGGGGCTCGCTTGCATCACAGCCGACATGTCCCTGCAGGTCAGATGGTGGGCCTAGCTAGTTTCCTTAGCACCCGTCGCCTCCTTGGGACCGGAGGGGGCTCGATGCAAACACAGACGGCCGCGCGGGTTATCATTTCTGTCGAGGCCGACCGATGTGCTCGGTGGCACGCTGCATGTGCATTTTCTCTCCCTTTGATGAAGGCCACCGTTGCAAAGACGACAACGGGTCTGAGAAGTATGTGCCGTCTTGACTCAGCCCTTGGGATGGCACAGGTAGCCCCAGAGGCAGGGAACTGGCCACAGGAGTTGCATGTAGAGGGCGTTATGGGCATGCACTCTCTCATTCACTTGCAGGATTTGGAAATCCACCCGTGATGGTCCCAGGCCGTCAGTTGTTCTAAGTCTTTTCAAAATAGTAACATGCCCGCAGGGCTCTTTTTGTAGCAGGTACTCCTTTGCATATTAAGCGACACCCCCCCTAATGTAGCCAATCCCCCTAGAGCTTACAGTAGCCCCTGTAAGAAGAGCTCTGTAAGCTCTTGAAGGATTGGCTACGTTAGGGGTGTGTCGCCAGGGCTCGTTTTGTAGCAGGAACTCCTTTGCATATTAGGTGACACCCCCCCAATGTAGCTAATCCCCCAAGAGCTTACAGTAGCCCCTGTAAGAAGAGCTCTGTAAGCTCTTGGAGGATTGGCTACGTTAGGGGTGTGTCGCCCAGGGCTCTTTTTGTAGCAGGAGCTCCTTTGCATATTAGGCGACACACCCCTAATGCAGCCAATCCCCCAAGAGCTTACAGTAGCCCCTGTAAGAAGAGCTCTGTAAGCTCTTGGAGGATTGGCTACGTTAGGGGTGTGTTGCAGGGCTCTTTTTGTAGGAGGAACTCCTTTGCATATTAGGTGACACCCCCCCTAATGTAGCCAATCCCCCAAGAGCTTACAGTAGCCCCTGTAAGAAGAGCTCTGTAAGCTCTTGGAGGATTGGCTACATTAGGGGTGTGTGGCCTAATATGCAAAGGAGTTCCTGCTACAAAAAGAGTCCTGAGAGGGGGGATGCAAAAAATCTCCCCACCCCCCAAATGAATAACGAATTGTATTTATTTATTTATTTCTCCTCCTATCCCGCCCTGCCCACGAATGGGCTCGGGGCAGGTTACAAGGTCACACAGACAATCACGACAGCGATAACATGTAAGTTAAATAATTGAAAACAACATTTTAAGACAACGATTAAAAGCAACAGTCCACGTGAAAGCCTCATTAACTGTGCTCAGTTTGGACTGATGAGAAGCCAGCGATTTCAGTCGGGGAGGCCCGAGTTGGATTTTGGATGTCCGCCGCCTCAACAGAAATCCCGGCGGAACAGCTCCGTTTTACGGGCCCTGTGGCATTGTAACAAATCCCGCAGGGCCCCCATCTCAAGTGAGAGCCTGTTCCACCAGGCTGGGGCCAGGGCAGGGAAAGCCCTGGCTAGAGATGTGAAGGCCCGGAAAAAACCCGGAAAAATTCAGGGGAAAAACGTTGGGGTTTTTTCGGTTTTTTCCTGAAGCTTTTTTGTTTTTTTTCGAAAAATTGGAAAAATTGGAAAAAGAAAAAAAATTGATTATGGAACGTTTTATTTTAACATGATGAATAAAACACTTTAAGACAAGGTGTTCAAATATTTTCCAAATCATTTCTAAAAAATATGTATGGTATCAGATTGATCTAATTTCTGTCCACGGAGGACAAGCAAGTCCTAGGTTACAAACTGAACTCTCCAATGCAAGAACAAGATGCATTTCTTCCTTTAGGAGGTGCTATTGTCACAAGAAAATAAAAAGGTTTCAGTTTTGTTTTTGCATGTGGGTGGGTATTCTGTTTGTAATAATTGTTTGGATACACTATATTTTTAATATGCTAGTTGTGATAATTTCATGCCAAGTAAAAATGTCCATAGTCATATTTTATGTTCCTAAAGTAACAGAATGACTTTCAATCTAGAAAAGACAAAAGAAATGCTAATGTAGCATTTTTTCAATTTTTCCGAAAATTTCCGTTTTCCCCGGAAAAAAACGGGTTTTTTTCCGAGCTTCAAAATTTCCGGAAATTTTACATCTCTAGCCCTGGCCCAGGGGTGAGGCTAACCGGACATCCTTGGGGCCGGGGATAACCAGTAGGTGTTGGTCAGTTGAGCGCAATGC
>NW_015175437.1:29735-39595 GCF_001447785.1 Gekko japonicus
GATCCTACTTTACAATGATCTGTACACAGCAGTATACACCAACAGCTCCTAATTATTCATCCAAGCAAGTCTGTAAAACCATTTTTTTGCAATTGGATTCAGGTGGGTAGCCGTGTTGGTCTGAAGCGACAGCACAAAAGTTTGAGTCCAGTGGCACCTTTAAGAGCAACAAAGTTCGATATCAAGAATTAAAGTTTGTTGGTCTTAAAGATGCCAGGGGACTCAAAACATTTTGTGCAGTGAAACCCTATTAAAAGGTAAAGGTTCCCTTGCTCGAAAGCCAGTCGAATCCGACTCTAGGGTTGCGGTGCTCATCGTTTCAAAGCCGAAGAGCCAGCGCTGTCCGAAGACGTTTCCGTGGTCATGTGCCCGGCATGACGAAACACCAAGGCGTACGGAACACTGTTCCCTTCCCACCGAAGTGGTCCCTATTGATCTACTTGCAATTTCTTGCTTTCGAACTGCTAGGTTGGCAGGAGCTGGAACTAGAGATGGGAGCTCACTCCGTCTTGCGGCACCCTGGGTCTCGAACTGCTTACCTGCGCAGAAAAGGCCTCTGGAATAATTCAGTTTTGCATCATTTGCAGAAAGCCAGGAGAGCGAGAGCTCTCCAGACTTCCGCAGGCAGGCCGTTCCATAAGGTGGGAGTCACAAAAGGAGAAAGCACCCCCCCCTTTGTGGGAAGTAAACCAACTCTACTTGGCCAGGGTGCCTGCATTTGAATCGGGGATTTCCACTGGGGAGTTAGGAAACCTAATCTTCTCTGAAGCATCTTCAGTTGATTGTCATTTTTAAGAAAAACAAAACCCTAAAATGGTTATTTGTTATATCTTACTGTGACACGAGGCACATAATGTTTAATGGTATTTTTAAATCTGTCTTGTAGTTATGTCCGAAGCATTGCATGTTACCTTGAAAAGCCCATGCGCTGTGCCATGAGCTTTCTTCTTCCTGTTATTTCCTTCTGTACTCCTGAGGTCTTGAAGAGTATTGATCTTTCCCAGCTAAGAACAAAAGGAAGAAATGAAGAATTCAAGGCAGAGGCAACAGGCTATGCCAAATTAGAGAACACGCCACAAGCTGCCCAAACTCTTGTGGCCCGAGCAAGGAATTTGGCATTAAAAAGTGTATTTGCTGGCCTAGGATCCATTAAAACTTTCACCAGATGAAATCGCGAAATAAACTTGTCCGCTTTTGTTTCGAAGCGGATGTGAATTTTTCACCTCTACCCCTGCAGTCGCAGAGGAGAATTTCAGAAATGTTGACCTTTGATAGGTAGACGGCGATCATTACAGTCTATTCTGTATCCTACGGGCCTCTCTGTTTTCTGTCGCTACAGGTGCATGCGGTGTAGACTGTGATATAATCTTCTTTATGAATGCTTAATTGGATCCAAAGAATGAGTACAATGTTTTGCGTTTCACGTCTGTTATTAACGCTGAATTAAGCGAGAGGCTTGGCAAAACAAGTGTGTCTTTTGTTGTCGAATTGTGCAGAACAATGCTGCCAGGCAGATCATGTCCGTCCGTCCCCACCCCACCCCCTTCTTAGGTATTCGTTGTTGTTCCTATCTAATGAAAATTCTGGAGCGCTCCCATTATACTGCTGCATATCTGAGGTCACAAATTGCTTTCTGTTCCTGTGAAATATGGATTACATTAGTTAATTGAACGCAGTGCTCGCTCTCCAGCTGCAAAGAGCAAACTTGGCATCGCTACAAGTTTGCAGTGAGCATGAGAAACGGATTGGTCGGCCTCGCTGAATCAGAACGGTGTGGTGCGATTGGTCAGGGTTGAGGATGAGGACTGGGGAGGCCTGGGTTCAAATTCACTCTCCGCCTTTGTCTGGGTGATCTGGAGGCTTGGATAGGGTTGCCAGCTCTAGGTTGGGAAATACCTGGAGATTTGGGGGGGGGCCTGGAGTCACTCTCAACGAGACCTTAGAGAGAGGGCTGTGAGAATGAATGAGGGAGGAGAGGGCTATGTATGCCCCCCGAAGTTACTTGGAAGAAGGATGGTATAAAAGTGGGAGGGATTAAGACAGAGAATAAACAAGGTTTGGTTTTTCCTCCTCCTGCTGCTCCTCCTCCTCCTCCTTCTTCTTAGATAAGCATATGGAGCAGAGGTCCATCAGTGGCTATTAGCCACAAGGTATAGATAGGGGCTCTGGGGCAAGTGATGCTCTGTCTTCTTGGTGCTTGGGGGGGGGGGTCAACAGTGGGAGAGCTTCTAATGTCCTGGCCCCACTGGTGGACCTCCTGATGGCACTGGTATTTCTGGCCACTGTGTGACACAGAGTGTTGGACTGGATGGGCCTTTGGCCTGATCCAACATTGGCATCTCTTATGTTCGTATGTTGTTATTATTATTATTATTATTTTATTATTATTATTTTTTCTGGATCGCCCAGTCCCTTAGTACACAAGGCTCTTGGCGATTTACCAGAAGTTAAAAACAATATAAAAGTACGTATTAAAATCAACAATCAGTTAATCCTAATTTACTAGTCTCTGGGAGCGGTCACACGCAGAATTAGTCGCGCAATAGGCGCGAATGCCGGGTGGATTTTAAGGGTGCGATCAGACGCCAATGTCTGCCAAGTGTCCCGCACCCATTGGCAACCCAGTTTGCCCCGCTGCAGAAGCTGAGTAAAAAGACACCAGGGAAAGTCCAGTAGCAAACGGGTTTGCCGCGGGCCAGGAATGGACTTTCCCCTGTGTGATCGCGCCACCGCGCTCTCATGGCGTCAGGATGGTCTGATTGGGCCATCCCGACTCCATGCCGTTGTTTTTTCCCCCTGTTTCGGTATGTGCATCATCGCACACTGCATAGGGAGCACTTGGTACGGGGATGCAAATCATCGATCCCTCGTTGAAGCGCACCAGAAATACGCGGGGGGTGGGGAATCCCGACTCATCCGCGGTTGCGTCTGATCACACAGCGGCCTCCCAGGTACTTTGTGATCGTGCAAATATGGGTCAAATTCCTGCGGAGCAAATAGCCTCGCCTCCCCCCTGCATTATCTCGCTCGTGTGACCGCAACCTCCAAATGGCATCCATAATTTAATCCACAAACCTACTCTGGGCTGTGGTTGTATCTCGTGGGCAGGTTAAGGAGGAGGCCAAGGTGGGCAGAATGGAAGAAAAGAGGGTGCCGGCAATGACGGGAAACCGTTGCTGTCCTAAACCAGCTCAAGAGAGATGTGATGTTAAAATACGCTGCCCCACAACACACAATACTCACCATTCTTTTCTCCTTGCCATTGAAAATGTGCCCTAACCTGGATAGTCCAGGAGAGCCCAATCTCATCAGATCTAAGAAGCTAGGCCGGGTTGGTCTTGGTCAATATTTGGATAAAAGCCACCAAAGAAGCCCAGGGTCATTCCACAGAAGCAGGCAATGGCAAACCACCTCTTGAACACTCTGCAGGGTGGCCACAAGCAGTGTTTGTTTGTTTGTTTGTTTATTTGACTTCTATACTGCTCCTTCCCGTAGGCTCGGAGCGGTTTACAATCAATTTATACCTATCTAGGGCCACATGTTATACCGGCACCCAGGCAGCAAGGCTCTCTTGTTGTTGCTCTCTTTTTCTCGGCTTCATTTATCCGTGGAGGGCTCCTTCCCCATCCATCTTTCTGGCGGCGGCGGCTGGTGCTGGTCTTATTTTTGTAGCAGCTCCTCCGGGTCGCGGCCTCGTGGTGCGCGGCTGTGATGACCGTAGCTTCGGCATTTGTCCCACTGGCTCCGCCGCACTTGCGTCATTATACCTCCGCTCCTTCCAGTCAGTCTTCACCCGGATTCAGCTGCTGCTCGGCGCCGGATATTCACTGTCGTCGCCACTCGCCGCTCATCATTTATCGCCGCTCGTCATTTACCACCACTCATCGCCACACCACTGCTTGCTGGTACTTCTGACACACTTCTGCCGCACACTGCCACATAGGGAGGAGGGTGCCCCCTGCTACCTAGGAGCAGGTACCCATTTATCTACTTGCAGTGCTTTCGAACCGCTGGGTGGGCGGGATGTTCCCTCTAAGCTGAGTTAGTGTGAGCTAGCTCACAGTTTTTTAGCCTCCGGCTCACACATTTGTGTCTCAGCTCAGGATGGAGGGCTCCGGAGGAAACCAATTGATGCAGTAGCCAAATCGTTCGCTCACAACTTTGACGCCAGTAACTCACAAAGTACAATTTTTGCTCACAAGACCCCACAGCTTAGAGGGAATGTTGGCCACAAGTTGGATAAAGCTTGAAGGCACTTTGCACACATGGTTGAAACTGCCCCCCCCCAAACACTGAATCCATTATAAATTTTATATGTACATTTTATATATTACCGTGTGTGTGAAAGTTGGACAATGAAGAAAGCTGACAGGAAGAAAGTAGATTTCTTTAGAGTGTGGTGTTGGAGGAGAGTTCTACGGATACCGTGGACCACCAACAAGACAAACCAGTGGATTCTAGGCCAAAGCAAGCCTGGACTCTCCCTGAAAGCTAAAACGACTACAGTGAGGCTATCGTATTTTGGTCGCGTTATTATGAGACGACCGGAGTCACTGGAAAAGACAGTCGTGCTAGGAAAAGTTGGAGGCAGCAGGGAATGGGGAAGACCCAACGTGAGATGCAGGGGTCATTTCGTAGAAAAAGAGATGCAGGAGCTCATTAGCATAGCTCATTAGCACAACTTATTTGCATATCCCACACCCCCTAACATCACTGGTAGCGTGTCACAAGGCAACACCCACCGCTCAGGCTCCACCCCAAAAATCTCTAGGTATTGACCAACTCAGAGCTGGCGAACCCACCTGATGTATAGACACAGCAAGGGTGCCATGTGGGGAGCCTGTACTTACCTTGCTTCTTCTGACTCTATGGCACTGTACCCAACTGAGGTCCTGTCCTCCACAGGCTCCATCCCAGATCTTTAGGAGTTTCCCAACCTTATTCAATGGAGTTTACTCCCCTCAAAGCATACTTAGAACAGCAGCCTCGGTTTTCCTAAAACCCCATTTCCCCTCCCTGGACAGTTCATGTAGCACGGAAAGAGAAAGTGTGTGTGTGGACAGGGCATGCATAACAGCCTGGGGTAGGAACTGCCCTAAAGTTGTTAAAATGTCCTAGCAAAAATGCCAGCAAGGAAAGGGGCGGGGACAGAAGCTCAGAGATCGGTCTACTAAATGGTTTTTTATCATTTAGTGCCAAGTGCGACTTCCTGGCCACTGGGAAAGGAGGGGACCCAGAGACTGTGTGCACGTCCCGCTGTTCCCATCTTTTTCCGCCAACTGCCGACTCACCAACGCTAGCGCCACCATCGAACAGCAGCTCTTCTTCCGCCCCTCCGCAGATAAAGATGACGGCATGGATGAATTCATGCCCACAAAGCTTCATCCCATACACGCCCTTGGGCTTGCTTCCCCGGAGTGCTTGGGATCCAGTGCCTAGAGTGTTCTGCGCCTTCAGCTCAGTCACTGCCACCGTCAGCAGTAAAAGGAGCAGGAGCGGTTCCTTCAGCCTCATGACTGACACACCTTCACACTCCCTCGCCCGCCTTGGTGCTCGGCAGGAGCGCCAGTCAAAGCAGAGCCTTGGCGAGGAACAGCTGGCAACAGGCACTGAGCAGGGAGCGGGGCTTGCTCATGTGCCCGCCCCCTGGGGTCCTCACTGCTGGAGCGTCACTCCTGTGCGCTCTGGCAGGAAACGAGCCCTGATCTCTGTACTAACTCTCACTTCATCCCACTGTTCATGAAGAACAGGGACAGTTTAACCATTAAGAGTACAATTATTTGGCTGAATCAAGTCCTCCACCACAAAATCTCCAGAAATTTCCTAGCCTGGAGCTAGTAGGCCTGGAAAGGGCCTCCTGGCTTTGCCTTTCTACCGACAGAACCAAGCTTGGTTGCCTAGCAACAGCCACTGAGGGAAAGTTAGCCCCACAGGAACCAAGCAGGAGAAGTGTCTTCATCAGGAGAGACAGTCGTTTTGGCAGTTTATTCTGTCAGGGAACAGTGGCCAGGTTGGCAGTGGGGCAGGAGAGAGAAGCGGACCCAGCCCCCAGCCAATGGCACGCGAGTACTCTTGAGTGGCAGTTGATGGGCCAGTGGCTGATGGAGTGCACAGCACAGCCAACGGGAGAGATGGAAAGTGCCAGTGCGTTAGGGCTATATCAGGTACACTGTAAACATATTTATTTATACCCTGCCTTTCCCTTGTGACGCAGAGCAGCTCACAATTCCAAAACTTAAAAACATACAAAATAAGTAAAATCCCATTTATTTACCTATCTCCCCAAGAAAATAGCTGCCACTTAAACCCCACTAAAAGCCCTTGCAAACAGAACAGTTTTAGAGTGCCTCCTAAAAATAGTCCCCCTTCACCTCCTGAGGGAGTCCATTCTACAGGGTAGGAGCCACTATAGAAAAGGAACGGACTCTGGTAGATGTCAAGAGGAGGGTCAGCTTAACCAGTCGCCCTATACTAACAGAAAAAATAGCCTACTGTGAGACAGAAACCCTACATTTTAAATTATTGTTCTATTATTGTATATCACTTAATTTTCAACAGAAAAGTGGTATAAATGGTAATGCAGTTGCATTATTTCTCAGACTTTCAGAAAAAGACAGTGAGGCTAAAGAAGGGCTTTTCCAGTTAGCATCTGTTGTGAGATAAAAGATTATTTCCACCAGCCTCAGCTGAGGGAAAGGTAGAAGAAGAGTGGCCAGATCATTGGGAGCCATGGTAAAAAGCATTCAACATTTTTAATTACTGTTTTTTAAACTTATCCTTCTCAGATATCAAAATCACAGAATAGGATCAGGCTCACTGTATTTCAAACTTTTAAATTACCCCTTTTCATTACATCTCCAAGGCAAACTGCACATTACATTCGAATCCAGGTAAGGAAGTTCTGACAGTTTGTTTTTAAATTAAAAGCAGAAATAGGAGGACATTATCTGAAGTGAGGAGGGGGTGTTTAATACTTTCCCTGTCGATAGTTTTTCTCCTCAAAATCCCCTCCTCTGCTGCTTTTCCTTCATGGGGTTTCAGATCCATGTTTACCCTTTGACTCGGGTTGCCAATAGGATAGACAAAAAGTGCCCTGTCCCCTTAATAGATGCTAAATAGGCCCTGACCTGGATGTCCTAGGCAAGCTCGATCCCGTCAGATCTCGGAAACTAAGCAGGGTCAACTCTGGCAAGTACTTGGATAGGAGACTTCCTTGAAATACCAGAGGTGGGAGCAGGCTTTATGCAGCCACCTCTCTGAATATCCTCCAGGCCCTCAGTAGTCACCAGAGGTCGCCATGACTTCCAGGTGCACACACACTTGCACATTAAAAAATACAAAAAATACTTGCTTAATAGGATGTTATTTAGCGGGTGATATTACTTACCTCCATGCGATAAAGAGCCTCACCGCCTGTTTCCATACATGAAGGCTCTAATAAAGCAACAGGAAATTCTCCACCACCATCAGGTTCTTGGCAACCCTACTTCTGACATCCAAGGAAAGCTCTGAAGCTAGACCACAGTTAAACTTATCTATCCTATTCTGAATGTAGCAAGGGAACTTTTACCTTTACTTGTAATATATATTTTTAATGAAACTGAACATTTTGTCAGTCATAACTAGGGACATCAAGGGACATAATTGATGCTGTCCAATAAGTGTCTATGACACTCACTCAACCAACTACATTCCACGTAAAATTCACAATTGCAACAGATACAGTTTATGAGGGAAGAACTGCATTCTCCAGGAGACAAAAGTGTGATTTCATGCTGAGAACATACATTGTCCCCACAAATGAGCAAGCAGGTATAGATCCCCTGCAACAAATGTAACCAATCTTCTGGAAAGAGTTCAACCACCTATTTTACAGTATTTTATAGTATTATTACATACTATAAAATACTTTTGAACTAAGTGGGCTAAAAATCTAAATAAATGCAAAAACTGCTATAACTATTATATTTCCTTGCTGAAGTGAAAATGCCTTACATTTTAAATAAAAGATAATAGATTAAATTTGGGGCTTGGAGGAGAACTATTTTTCTAAGAATATCAATTTGCATGTCGCATTTGCTCATTTTATTAATTGTACCATTTATGTATTAGTATAATTACTTGTTCTGTGAATGCTTTTAAATGTCAAGAGCATATGGCATTATCACAGCCCACCACTCCCCAGGAAAGTTATGAAATCCTGGTAGCCAAGCAAGTTGAACACCCCGCCCTGTGGTCAGACATCACCCTAGCTGCTTCTTTAACGCCTTACCTCCCCCAAAATGGATAGCAATTCATGGTATTTTTCTACATATACTATGCTTAGGGATATCATCAAGGAGTTCTCCCAGAATTAGGACTGGTCTCCAGACGACAGAAACCAGTTCTGCTGGGAGGAAAAGGCAGCTTCAGAGAGTGGACTGTGTGGCATCACTGCTGAGCTCCCTCCCCCCTCTACCTTCTCCAAGAACCACCACAAATATCCAGGCATTTGCCAAGCCAAAGCTGACCGGAGAAGACAACCCAAGATATTTTGGTGCCTGAGAAAGAAAATCCAAACGGTGCACCCATCCCATTATCGTGGTCATAAAAACAAATTAGTTGATAATTTGCTACTCTTTAATGATGTCTCAAAATCTTCTGCTTGGGATGGGTCACTTCACCTCCTGAGTGGTAGGGATGGTCCTGCTGATCATGTTGGAGGTCATTATCCATGGTTTATATATGAAGAAACGTGGCCACACAAGGTATTATTTTTGCTCTTTTGACTCCAACTCATCGCTAGTGATTCTTCACTTCCAGTGTGCTGAGGTGCCAAAAAAGTTTCCTTCCTGTGATCTGGAAATTAAATCTTTTTAACAGAAAATTCCAGCTGAATTCAGCTTTCAGTTATGTTGAGGAGCAGGATGGTGCCAAGTTTGGGGGCTTTTTTAGGGGGGGGAGGGCAGGAAATCTTAATTAAACAAATGAGATTAAGAGTTCATCCTGCTCACAGATAATAACTCCATAAGCGTTCATGCAAATACAAACACAAACACACAGTGGAAAGGAGGACAATAAATGTTTAGTGCCCATATGTGTCCCCTTCCCAGTTGTGAACAAATAAACACAATGTTTAATTCTTGCTCAGTGCTCTCCTTGGAGCTGCAGTTATAAGCCCCTCAGAGTTCACCATAAAACAGCAACAAGCAGGGGTCCAAAAGGAAAGCAAAGACACAGCTGAATCACTGGTATTTCCCAACAAATGAGAAATCTGGCCGGGTGGTAGAGGCTGTGTGGGGAAACATTTCAGAGGCTCAAACAACCTCAGCCCTCCCCCACAAATGATCAATTAAAAGCCATCCTTCTGCCAAGAGCCAGGCAAAGACAGGCAAGCGACTGCCGCAAAGAAAACGGTTGTCCCCCGATCGGTTCTGCATGACAATTGACGGGAAGGGGCAGGCAGCAAGGCCCATCCTCTCACCATGGTGATTAGGCATTCCAAGTGTGCAAGATAGCCCCAGCTAACATAAAGAGAAAGAGAAGCTGGAGACCAGCGGATGCGAGCCAGGGCCAGATGGTCCTGCAGCCGGCAGAACAGGAGCAACTCACACCCAGCCCTCTGCCACTTTAACGGCCCAAACATTTCTTTATTCCAACAGGACAATTAAACAGAGCGACATGACAAGAAACCCCGGCAACAGTTTGCTAAGGGGGAGGAAAGGAAAGGGTAGCCAAAATGCAAATATAAAGGTGTTGGAAACAGGCAGCCAGTTGTGCTTCAGCTGAATCCGAGGCAAGGCCTGTCAAGCCACTGCAAATACGCAATGGCTCTCCTGAAATCGGGGGGGGGGGGGGGGGCCCCCAAGCAAATTTTAAAA
>NW_015175437.1:39741-47180 GCF_001447785.1 Gekko japonicus
ATGACTACTGGGAATACCATTGCTTTGACCATGCGGGCTTTTGTTGGCAGGGTGATGTCTCTACTTTTTATCATGCTGTTTAGGTTCGCCATCGCTTTCTTCCCAAGGAGCAGGCGTCTTTTAATTTCATGGCTGCTGTCACAGTCTGCAGTGATCTGGGATCCCAGGAACGTGAAGTCTGTCACGTTCTAAACCTAAACTAGATCCTATTCTAGTTGCACTTTAAAAAGGGTTTTGCACCTAAGTAGTTGTCACATGAAGATGGATCAAAATGCAGACTCAGTTGCATATCTCATTGAAAGAAGTGCTGTACAGATACATAATTATATATGCATCTAATTTACACATCTGATCCAGCAAGGGGTACGCAAACAGAAGCCTGCTTACGCATGCGGCTCTCCTTGGCTGGATTAGACCGTGGGCCTAGTAAAGTTTCCTTTAAATCAAGGCTCTCGGAAAGGAACGTTCAATCTAAATGCAGATAGTACGGGAGGGACAGGAATAAGGAGAGGCAGAGATAACCGAAATGAAATCAGCAAGGTTTCCAAGATGCAAAAGCAACATTTATTCCACTGTTGTGGCCCAGTTTTTGCAAAGGCTCTTTGGTCATTCCTTGGAATATAGTATCCTTAATTATTTAACATACCTCTTGTGATTCATTCGCATCTGTGTTGAAGAGTCATGTGGTTCTCTCCCTATTTATAACTATACCTTGGAGCGAGGAAATCATAATCTAGTATAGCAAAGTAGGTCAGGAAAGCTCTGTCTAATCATCCGGTATTAGTTTAGTTAGGGGAATCGTAGAATGTATCTTCTGAAGGGTTGGGAGGTAATTTATGTGTAATTAGGATTTGCAGACATTGAGAAGGGAATCAACAACTATGAGACCCAGTTAAGTGTATGGACTCTAATCTGGAAGAACCGGGTTTGATTCCCCACTCCTCCACTTGCAGCTGCTGGATGACCTTGGGCAAGCCATAGTTCTGTCAGGGCTGTTCTTGAAAAAGAGCAGTTTTTCTCAGAGCTCTCTCAACCTCAACTACCTCACAGGGTGTCTGTTGTGGGGAGGGGAAGGGAAAGGAGATTGTAAACTGCTCTGAGACTCTGAGTGAAGGGCAGGGTATAAATCCAATCTCTTCTTCTTCTGTGTTAGCTTTTCTGTACCTGAACTGCAGATTACCTGTTTTATCAGTTCTCAAACCTGCTACACAGAGGCATACCAGCTGTAGTCTAGATGCTAACCGTGTTACTGTCATACCAGGCAGGGCTATTTTTGGGCAGGAACGCACAGGAACGGAGTTCCGGCTGGCTCCTGAGTTGGCCACGCCCAGCAGGAACTCATTAGCATAATAGGCCACACCCAACAGCAGAAACTCATTAGGATTGGCTACATTAGGGGTGTGTGGCCTAACATGCAAAGGAGTTCCTGCTACAAAAAGCAGGGTGCTCCCCATGACTGCAGGTTTATACCTGGTAATCAGGGCTCTTTTTGTAGAAAAAGCCCAGCGGGAACTCATTAGCATAATAGGCCACAACCCTGACAGCACAGCTCATTAGCACATTAGGCCTAGGGTTGCCAAATGTTAATTTCTTACCGGCGGGGGACCTTCTTCCCGGTCCGGGAGCTGGTCGCGGATGTGCGCGCGCGCGCCGCCAGGACGTCACCAGAAGTGACGTCACACGCTGGGCGGGGCCATGCCGTTTGAGGGGGAAACAAAGAGTTTTCCCCTCAAACGGCGTGGCCCCGCCCAGTGTGTGACGTCACTTCTGGTGACGTCCTGGCGGCGCGCGCGCGCACATCCGCGACCAGCTCCCGGACCGGGAAGAAGGTCCCCCGCCGGTAAGAAATTAACATTTGGCAACCCTAGGCCTAATGTGCTAATGAGCTGTGCTGTCAGGGTTGTGGCCTATTATGCTAATGAGTTCCCGCTGGGCTTTTTCTACAAAAAGAGCCCTGATTACCAGGTATAAACCTGCAGTCATGGGGAGCACCCTGCCATCCGACTGCAACATGTGGAGCCCCAGAGCAGGGCAGACAGCACCCAGGGTGGCTGTTTCGGCTCAAGAAAACTGCATGGGAGGGATGGCTGAAGCACCTCCTCCTTTGCACAATATCCATGAGCAGATGCCTGGCCTGCAGCACTTGGGAAGAATAGCCCCCGGACGATACCTGTGCCACGAGTCAGGTCAGGGGACCCCTGGCCCAACTCAAGTTACACTTAACATTCAGTTGAGACACGGGACTTGCTTTTCCTGCATACGTTATTACTCCTGAAGCCTTAATTGGAAGTAGACACAGGGTCTGGCCAGAAGCAAGCTGCTGCTCAGAGGAGAGCTGCAGGAACTACTGGTGGTGATAATGAACATAAGAGAAGCCAATGTTGGATCAGGCCAATGGCCCATTCGGTCAAATATTCTCCAGTGGTTCGGATAGCGGGACAGTCCGTACGATTGGGATAAGCTCCGCCCTTTCCCCAGTTCTTGCCGGCCCTGCTTACCAGCAGGACGTCCTCCGGCAGCGCACATTTGGAGCACCTTGGCTTTACAGGAAAAACAGGAGAAGAAAGAAGAGCCACCGCAGCGGCAAGGAGTGAGGGTGAGCGAGCCTGAGCTGGGTTGTCCCCAGCTTCGGAGGAGCTCTGTAAAAGCCCTTGGCATCCGTCTGCTGGCCTTATCCGACTTACGGGCGGAGGGCCTCCCCCTTTGTTGCTCCGGGGGTGTGGAGGAGCCTGGCTGCACAGTGTACCCACGTTGAGACGGTGGATTGCCACAGCACAATGGAACGAGGCAACCATTCCCAACGTAGGGGGTGAGTTCGATGGGTCCCTGAAAGCCTTCCTGAGCGGGGTTGGAGCCTTGGGGACTGAAACTACCACGGCACAGGGCTAGGGCATGACCAGTCCTGGAGACTCTGTTTTAGGCTGGTCACTTGGAACCTCGGCAGAGGGGAAAAGAAGTAAGGCTGCAGGCTCACCTTTGGCACGCCATGCTTGGGGGTGTTAAAGGGGGGGGGCTTTCTTAGAGAAGGCCTAAAAAAATTGTTATCAGCCTAACCTCAGAGTCATTGCCTCCTCACACATGTGGATGAGGCTGTTCATTTTGGTGAGCTAAAATGGTGGCCATTTTAACCCAACCTGAAGAGTTTCACTTTCGTTTCTTCCACAGATTGGTACAAGATGGCTGATCAAGCTAAAAGGGAGGCTTCTCCAGACAGAGATAGTTCCCTAAGTGAACTCAGTTTCCCCAGGTTGTCTGTTTCCCTGGCCAGTCAAGATACAGTTCATCCAGATTTGGATTCTAGGGAACAGGAAAAGACTGAACTGATGTCCTGGTTTAGGTCTGAAATGAGGAAGGGTTTTAAGGATATGGTAGACACCCTTCAGGGAGCAGGGCCCTCTTTGCCAGGTAAAAACAGAACTCTTAAGAGGTCAAAACCCTGCAAAGACTTTTCATCCAGCAGCTCTGGCTCTCCTCCCAAACACAAACGCAAGAGAGATCAGTTTTCCTCTGTGAAGTTCAGCCACCAGCTGGGACATAAGGAGCTAGTGTCCCAGTCCTCGGATTCTTCCTCTGAAAGGGAGGAAGGAGAATTATCCGAGGAAGAGGAGGAAGTTATGCCATCTGTACAGTCCAGGAAGTTATGCCATCTGTACAGTTATTCTAAACTACTACCAAAGGTCTTAAGAACTCTGGATCTTTCATCCAAACCTAAAGTTGTAGAGGAACCAGACTCTGAGTTCCAATCAAGTGCCGGCAATCTAATGCCTAAATTATCTAAGGTGCAGCCAGGGCTTCCTCTTCCAGCTTCCTTTTTTAATATCATGAAGGCTGAATGGGAGCAGCCGGCAAAACCTAAGGCTAGTCACCAGTTGGTCTCAAAATGTTATACGCTAATGCCGGAAGCGACTAAGAGACTGATAGTGGATGATCCTATTTCCAGTCTGTCTTCCAGTGCAGTCTTGCCCATGGACACGGAGGGTCTACCCAAGGACCATCATATTGAACAGGCTCTACGCAGAGACTTTGCTGCATTTTGCCCCGCGGCTTTGCCCGATTCCCCCCGCGGTTTCGTAATCCTAAAAAAAAACAGGATCACGAAACCGCGGGGGAAATCAGGCGAAGCCGCGGGTCAAAATGTGGCCGTGCAGCTTCGAGTGGGAAATGGACACGTACCATCGGGGCAAAGAGAGGAGCGAGCGCAGAGCCGCGGCTGTGGGAAATCGGTCTGATATTTATGGATTGGGCTGTTATTAGGGTTGCCAGCTCCAGGTTGAGGAATGCCTAGAGATTTGGGGGCTGGGCTTGGGGAGGACAGGGATTGTGGAGAGGAGGGACCTCAGCCAGTTACAGTGCCACGGAGCCCACCCTTCAGAGCACCCATGTTCTCCAGGGGAACTGATCTCTGTCGTCTGGGGAGCAGTTGTAATACCGGCAGATCTCCAGACCCCACCTGCAGGTTGGCAACCCTAGCTGTTATGTATCCTAGCAGTCCTGCTTGTGAGTCTTAACAAAGCCCAAAAGTTCCCTGGGTAGTAGGCCTTTTTCAGGTCATGTGGCATTTCTGTGTGGAAGGTTCAAGTGGATAGCAGCCAAAAAGATACAGCACGTTCTAGAGGTCCAGTTTGGTGTAGTGGTTAGGAGAGCGGACTCTAATCTGGGAGAACCGGGTTGGAGTCCCCACTCCTCCACTTGCACCTGCTGATGTGACCTTGGGTCAGTCACAAGCTCTGGCACGGCTGTCCTTGAAAAAGAGCAGTTTGTGTCAGAGTTCTCTCAGCCCCCCCCACCTCACAGGGTGTCTGTTGTGGGGAGGGGAAGGGAAAGGAGTTTGTAAGCCGCTCTGAGACTCCAAGTGAAGGGCGGGGTATAAATCCAATCTCTTCCTCTTCTTCTTCTTCAAGACCCAGGCTGTGGTCAGACAGGCAGTTTGCGGCGATATCGTTGTGGTACCCTTGTGGATTTAAAGAGCACGATCAGACAGCAACATCTGCCTTCCGTGCCCCAATTGTCACCACCCCGGTCTGACCCGCCTTCAAAGCGGAGTAATCAGCAACCAGGGAAAGTTTGGTCTTTACAGATTTCGGCGCTTTCAATCCACACTTCCAGGTGCCTGAATTTCCCTGTTGCAAACTGAAGCCAGCTGGGACATGCGAACCGTCCGATGTGTTTCCACCTTTGGGGGGAAGTAGTTGGCGATATGCGCATAAGCTCATGAGAATCCATATTTTTTTAAAAAAACTGACCAGACGTCACACTCCACGGTTGAGGCACAGCAGTAATGTGGATGCTTTATTTTATTTATTTATTTATTTATTTATCAAATTTATACCCCGCCCTCCCCCGTAGGGCTCAGGGCGGCTTACAAAGGCAAGATAACCTTGCTACAATAAAACATCATATACTTATAGTTTTAAAACATACTATACATCTTAAAATCCCAGTCCTAATTCAGATAAAGTGCTCAGTATTCTTCAAGGACTTCAAAATCCGAAGATGACGGAACAATTCCAAAAAGTTCCTGGTAGACGGTCTAGGCTTCAGTGTTCGGGTGTTTTTTCTCAGGGCCTCTTCCAGCCCACCACGGTGGTGATATAGTGGGGGGGGGCGGCCCCTACTCAAAAGCCTGGTGGAAGAGCTCCGTCTTGCAGGCCCTGCGGAACTGCATAAGATCCCGCAGGGCCCGGACCTCCCCCGAGAGCTCATTCCACCAGGTAGGAGCCACCACCGAAAAAGCCCTGGCCCTAGTGGCTGCCAGTTTAGCATCCCTGGGGCCCGGAATAGTTAACAGATTTTGGGCCCCAGACCGTAGTGCTCTTGGGGGAACATACGGGGAAAGGCGGTCCCTCAGGTAGGTTGGACCCAGACCGCAGGATGAGCGTGTGGGGAAGCCTCCTCAGGGTGTGCTTCTAGTCAACCCTTCCTGCTACAACTTAAGCCAGTGCAATTCGCGGCACGCTCAGACCACGCCAGTCTTGTCACCTGACCGCAGCCCCAGTCATGGACAGTTATACTGTGCAAGGATGCAGAGGCCCTTGTCTCACAACAACATCTGTGAGTAAGAAAGAAGCACATTTTATTTTTCCTGGAACAGTGCTGAGAAACAAGTGGCAGAGAATGCATGACGGGGGGCTGATGGTGCTCAGCTGATAATATTGCCAGCTCAAACAGGTTTGGTTTTCACTCTCTCGGGATTGTTTTTGCTTCCTTGGGCTCCACTTCCAGCAAGCTGTTCTCGAGAACCTATTTTTCTCCCATGGATAGCGCTGGTTTCTTTTTGTGTTTTTTAAAAATAATTTTGCATCCATTGAGAACGTCCCTTCCAGTCTTTGCAATGGCTTACACTTTCACTGTGCGTGTCCAATGGCCGGAACGAGCACAATCTGTGCCAGTGACTGGAGCTTGCTCTCCAGATGTCCTTGAGAATGGGTTTTCACAACCTCCTCTAGGTCTGAAACTTTTAACATCGGGAGAGGGGAAAGGGGTTTTTTTGCAGAAAAACCCATGGGATTTCTCCGCCTTCCATTTTGTACGGAACAGCTTGTCTCAAACTTGGGTCCAGAGACCCATGGAATTCCAGGGGTACTTTTGGAGGTCTACATCCTTTCTAAGATTCAAGTGGGGTAGCCGTGTTGTTCGGAAGCAACAGAACAATGTTTGAGTCCAGTGGCACCTTTAAGACCAACAAAGTTTAATTCTGAGGATAAACTCATGAAAGCTTATAACCAAAATTAAACTTCATTGGTCTTAAAGGTGCCAGTGGACACAAACTTTGTTCTGTCCTTTGTAAGGATAGAGGATCAGAACCTATTGTGTCCATCAAGATAACATGAAAATGCAACCTTCTCATTTTTCTAATAATAATAATAATGCTTTCGATTTATTAATCGCTTTCCCCACAAGTGGGCTCAAAGTGATTTACAGTTACTCTTTAGACATGGGACTAACAATGTTTCATAGGGGATAAGGAAGACAACATATAATTCATTTAAATTGCACACGCCGTAACTGCCTGGTGGAAACGTTTCTGGCTTGGCTCAGTCATTTTCCGAACGGCTGCGTTTTGACCGGCTTGATGGCGTTGGGGCTTTCAGGACCCGTATGTCGTGTCGCCACACTGCCACCGCCTGGCCGGAGCATCCCACTGCAGGGATTTCTGTAGCCGAGAAGATTCTTCCGCCTTTCCAGAACCATGGACCAGGACATCTCCAACCGACAGCTAACACCTTCCCAGCGGGGGGAGTTGGTGTGCCCACCCTCTCTAAGGAGTGGTTCCCATTTTATCTACTCGCCGAGGCTTTCAAATCGCTGGGTGGACGATGAGGATGGGAGCAGGGGCACGCTGCCTTAGGGAAAGGGGGTGGAGTCCAGTCACTCCTCTTTCAAAGATCAGCTTAGAGCACTAGCCAGAAGACAGGCTGCTGGGTCAGTGGTAACCAGTG
>NW_015175437.1:47203-57953 GCF_001447785.1 Gekko japonicus
AGGCCAGATATCGCGGGGGGGGGGAGACGTGGCTGTTTGCCCCGGAGCGAACTACCGCGCGGCCGCGGGATCACACGTCCCGCCGACGTCCGGTGGTTGGGGGGGAGCCCAGGGAGGTGCCGATCAGACGGCGCGGCAAAGAAGCGGCGCTGTTGTGGCAAATGGGGGTGTTGGTTTTTTTAAACCCAAGTATGCGCTTGCGCCGTTGGGTGCTTGTGCGCATCCTGTGGAGACTTTTTTTAAAAAACCTTCTTTGCAACGGGACATGGGCGGGCGCCGGATGCCACGGGATTCCACCGGAAACGCGATCAGGCGCCCGCCCTTGCCCCGCGGTTTCCGGAAACTAGTACCTCCGAGGTACTAGTCTTTTACCCCGCATCTTCAGCGGGAAGCCTCGGGTTCGCCACGGGAGCTCTACGCTTCCCAGAGGTGGCAGTGTGATCGCACCCGGAAAATCCGCCTATCTTCCGCCTCTGTAGTGTGGCTAATGCTCCGTGTGACCGGGGCCATAGTTAACTTCAGGTATAAAACTGAACTGGCTTGCAACCTGTTTTCCAATGCAAAGTATTTCACCGAGGAGACAGAGAGATGCCAGTCTGCACCCATCCAATTGTCAACTAAACAGGGTAGTTTTGTGTGGTGCTGGGTATTTCCCTGTTTCTAAGAGCAGCTCTGAAAACCTTTCCACTCCTGTTGAGCTGACCTCTGGCTAGATAATATTAATCATTAACAAAGTTTCTTGGTGTCTCCAATGCAAAGCCCCACCCAGTCAAGAAATGAGATAGGGTAGAACTTGGGGCAGAGCCTTTTGAGTTGTGGCCTCAGGGAATCAGCTGTCCTGCCATTGTAGACCACACCAAAAAAAAAAAACACCTGACGTAAATTAGTATTTTAAGTGTAGCTGGTGTGGTTCTCATTGTATTGTTTTGAGGATGTGAGAGGCTGGAAAACTCAGTAGGGCAGGTGTGGCTTACCCTGTGTACTCTGAAAAAGGGTCTCCTTGGGTGGCTAAAGTTTAAGAACCGCTGGCAACGAGATAATATTTCAAAAGTTAATTTCCTGAACATGCCAGTAGTCCCAGTGAACTACAAGTGGCGTGCCAAGTTTCACTATTTTTCCTCTGTCAAAGGTGGGGTTTATGTAGTCAGGGATACTAACCAGTCCACCGAGCAAAAATTGTTGTTTATTTAACTATTTAAGCCCCACGTTTCCTTTTGGCTGAAGTCTGAAGACTTCCTCCTGAATATCACTGACTACTAGTTTGATCTCTTCAGACCTCGGGAGCTAAGCAGGGTCAGCCCCAGTTAGTACTCAGATGGGAGACCACCAAGGAAGGCCCAGGGTTGCTATGTAGAGGATGGCCTCTGCTCATCTCTGGCCTTGGAAACCCTGCAGGGTCCTGTGGTCGCCATTAGTCACTTGCTACTTGGAGGAACATCATAATAACAACAACAACAACAATTACAATTCCTTTTAGCTCAGGTTTAAAGCCTTCCTCCAATCCAGGGCTCTTTTTGTAGAAAAAGCCTAGCAGGAACTCATTAGCATACTAGGCCACACCCAACAGCAGGAACTCATTAGCATATTAGGCCACACCCCTGACAGCATAGCACATTAGGCCACACCCCCATGTTACCAGAAGTGTGCTCATCCAGCCACACCCACCTTTTGCTTGTTATTCTGTTTACCTTGTTTGTTGTCAAAATCCAGGGCCTTTTTTTGTAGCAGGAACTCCTTTCCATGTTAGGCCACACACCCCTAATGCAGCCAATCCTAATGAGTTTCTGCTGTTGGGTGTGGCCTATTATGCTAATGAGTTCCTGCTGGGCGTGGCCAACTCGGTAGCCAGCCGGAACTCCATTCCTGTGCGTTCCTGCCCAAAAATAGCCCTGTTTTTAACTATTATTGTAAGTTGCCTTGAACCATAAAGTCTTTAATGAATTAATGGATGGATGGATGAGTATTTCCATTTTCCCTTCCCTGAAGCATTGCTGGAATGGTTGGTGTGCTCTGAATACTGAACCTGTTTGAGGAACACGTGTCCTTTGCTGAACCCCAGTTTGCTTGGGAATGTTTGGCTTAGTAGCCAGTTCCAGTTCCGTTTCTCAGTTTGTTCTGTGAATTAATTGTTTTGTGGTAGCTCGACAACAACAGTCACTGGCAGCTGTAAGATTGAGGGCTTCGTGTTCTCAGAGGTTTTTTCGTATTGCTCAACGAGATGCAGGAAGGATTTTTCTCCCTTGGTCTCCAGTTTCACTTCTGAAAAACTCAGATAAGCCCTTTAAGCAGCGGGTTTGGAAGTCGTACGTCTTTTGTGGTCCCCTCACAGAGTTGTGAAAACTTCTCATCTGCAGCGGTGCGGTCTTTGTTGTGCGGAGGTAGGGTTGTCAACCTCCAGGTAGCGGCTGGACATCTCCTGCTATTACAGCGGATCTCCAGGCGGCAGAAATCAGCCCCCCTGGAGAAAATGGCAGGTTTGGAAGGTGGGCTCTATGGCATTAGACCCCATTGAAATCCGTCCCCTCCCCAAACCCTGTCCTCCACAGGGTCCACCCTAAAATCTCCAGGTATTTCCCAACCTAGAGATGGCAGCCCTGTGTAGAGGCGATGTCTTTCTTTCTTTTTAGAAAAGTTGTTCAGGCTCACACTGATTCCACCAAAGTGGATTTGCCTCCTCAGACAAGCGTGATTAACTGCGGATTTCACAATATAGTTGCAGCTGCTACGCTGGTGTCAGATGTATAATCTCATTTTTTTTAGAGGCGACTTTTCCAAGAATGGAAGCAAAAACAAAGCGGCCCCCACAGGAGCTGTCTTTTGGATATTGCAAAACAATGTGTAAGTGAATTAAGTTGGAGACGCCAAGGCTAATTGGCTGTAACGTTTCCCAGGCGGACCTAGCGCAGAATTAATTGTTTTGTGGTAGCTCGACAACAACAGTCACTGGCAGCTGTAAGATTGAGGGCGTCGTGTTCTCAGAGGTTTTTTTGTATTGCTCAACGAAATGCAGGAAGGATTTTTCTCTCTTGGTCTCCAGTTTCACTTCTGGAAAACGCAGATAAGCCCTTTAAGCAGCGGGTTTGGAAGTCGTACGTCTTTTGTGGTCCCCTCACAGAGTTGTGAAAACTTCTCATCTGCAGCGGTGCGGTCTTTGTTGTGCGGAGGTAGGGTTGTCAACCTCCAGGTAGCGGCTGGACATCTCCTGCTATTACAGCGGATCTCCAGGCGGCAGAAATCAGCCCCCCTGGAGAAAATGGCAGGTTTGGAAGGTGGGCTCTATGGCATTAGACCCCATTGAAATCCGTCCCCTCCCCAAACCCTGCCCTCCACAGGGTCCACCCTAAAATCTCCAGGTATTTCCCAACCTAGAGATGGCAGCCCTGTGTAGAGGCGATGTCTTTCTTTCTTTTTAGAAAAGTTGTTCAGGCTCACACTGATTCCACCAAAGTGGATTTGCCTCCTCAGACAAGCGTGATTAACTGCGGATTTCACAATATAGTTGCAGCTGCTACGCTGGTGTCAGATGTATAATCTCATTTTTTTTAGAGGCGACTTTTCCAAGAATGGAAGCAAAAACAAAGCGGCCCCCACAGGAGCTGTCTTTTGGATATTGCAAAACAATGTGTAAGTGAATTAAGTTGGAGACGCCAAGGCTAATTGGCTGTAACGTTTCCCAGGCGGACCTAGCGCAGGAACCATCAGACGAGAGCAGGGGGCCTCAAACTGTCATATAATGACCCCTCTCCCTCCCGCTTCATCTCAATCAAGGAACAGACTCTATTCAGCCTCTCCGTTTTCATTTCATTTCGCAGCCTCTGAATATCGCTGCCAAGGAACAATGGCAGCAGGAGTTTGCTCTCATAAGTCGAGGCCACAAATTAATTCCCGGTCTCACCTGCCTGATGCCTGTAATGGCAGCTTACCCTTCCATAGTACCTGAAATGGCCCTCGGGAACCTGATAGAAGAAGAGATTGGATTTATACCCCACTCTTCACTTGGAGTCTCAGAGCGACTTACAAACTCCTTTCCCTTCCCCTCCCCACAACAGACACCCTTTTGAGGTAGGTGGGGCTGAGAGAGCCCTTTCCAGAACTGTTCTGGAGAGAACAGCTCTGACAGAACTACGGCTTGCCCAAGGTCATCCAGGAGCTGCGAGTGGAGGAGTGGGGAATCAAACCTGGTTCTTCCAGATTAGAGTCCGCACATTTAACCACTACACCAAACTGGCTCTGGTACTGATGGAGGAGAGTGATGGAGGAAACACACCTTGGTTTCAGACACACCACCAACATTTTGGAATATGATTATGCAATCTGACATTTGTAGAGCACAACCCTGTGAGGTAGGGCTTCCAAAGGGACGTTTTCCTTGTGGACATTGTTTGGTTTGTTCTCTTGCCTTGGAGGTAAAAGAGTTTACTCCTATTGGGTATGACACTATTGTTTTAAATAATTTTCCTACCGGTCAAACCCACAGGACCATCTATGTAATTGTCTGCCCATGTCAGCTTTTGTATATAGGAAGTTCAATGCGGCCAGTCAAAACCCACTTTCTAGAACATAAATCCAGGATAAGGAATCAGGTTCGGGATGCCCTGTTAGTGATGCATTTTATCCAAAAAGGACATAAAGCTGAAGACTTATGGGGTTTTGTGTTTTATATAAATATGAGACCAATGCATGCAAAAAGGGGAGATATAAAAAAGAGCTCTGACAACTAGGGACTGTGTGGATTTTCAGATTACAGACTCATATCAAGGGTTTGAATCAGTCCCTTGATTTTTTTTAGTTATGTCTAAGGTATCTATAGCCGCCAAAATATACGTGTGTGTGTTTGTGTGTGTGTGTTAGCTTCTATATGTATTTTTGAAGGTTCACTTTAACAACTGAACTGAACTGGGTCTGAACTGGCAGAGACTGATATACCTTTAAATAAAGGGTTCTGCACACCTTGGTAAATAGAGGGTCTTGCCAACTGGTCATAATTAGTTGCCGCTGTAGATATTAGATTTGCTGATAAAATTTTGTTAAATGGGCTCTTTGCTTAATGTCATACTATGAGAGCTTGGTACAGCTTCTCCTGAAATGTGAAGCATAAGGCTCCTCGGAGTATTCTAAATGCCTATGAGAATTGGGTAAGTGTCTGACTTTACAACGATTTTTGAATTTTAAGTTGCAGATAGGTCTGCTTATACTGAGCATTCTGTATCTAATTTACTATGTATGTATCTCGTGGTATAAAATTTCTGATGTTATCATGTATGTTCACTAGCACCTGTAAGTGAAATATTACGAAGAGACTCATCAATTTAACTCTGATGAAGGAACAGAATGTATGAATGAATACCTAGGATCTGCGTTAGAATATAACTTCAATTAAGTGTTCGTTCTCAACCACACTCAGGTCCCGGTCACACGAGCGGGAAAATCCGTCGGGGAAGGGAGACATATTAGATGCGGAGCTAAAAGAAGCACGGGGGCGCGATCTTATGCTCCCCCGCGGCTCCGTTCTCCCTCTGTCGGCACCCGATCACATTGGGGAGGCAACAGCGTAGTCCCAGCGAGGCAACACGGCGGTCTCACGTTAGTGCGCATGCACGGGTCGCGGACGGCTGCAGGATGCTACGGGCTGCCGGTGCGTCCGCAATCCCACGCTCGCCGTTGCTGCGGATCTTTCAGTAGGTACTCCATATTCCCTAGTACCTTTTCGATCCGCATTTTTGGCCGGATGCAACGGGTTAGGGGCGGGGGTGCGACGCTTGCCAGATGTTGGCGTCTGATTGCGCCGGTTTGATCCGCCCTTAATCCATCCCCTCTGCGTACCTAATTCTCCGTGTGACCGGGGCCTCAGTCAAGCTCTAAGTGCAACTTCAGCTCAACTTTCATATATTCAGCTACTTTCAGCTTTTGTTTTGACTAAGCCATTTAACAGCAGAGAACACCTCTACATGCAGACAGACCCATAGCAGGTTGCATTAAGACATGAAGAAACGTGGCAATGACTTGCAATCAAGGACGTTCCACATATGTAGAGCTTTCAATTAGTAGCGCTTTCTATTTCATTGTCGCAACAAAACCAAAAAGAAGTCTTGCGGCACCTTGAGGACTAAGAGATTTATTGTAGGGAGGGGCTGTGTGACGACCTCTTCTCTTAGGAGGTCTGGTTTTACTTTAAAACTGTACTTTATATTTTATTTTACTTTGGGTAATCTGGCTGCCACCAGGAAATTTTAGGCTTTCCAAACCTTTATACTTTCTTCGTCTGGTTTTGGTATTGTGACCCAGGGTCTGGGCTTTCGAGGAACTATGTGTTTCCTGAGGAAAAATGGATCAGGCTTCTGCGGTAAACTTAAATAAAAAGGATTTATTTGATGAACAAAGTAAGAAGTTGTTTAAACTGTAACTGTTTTGGAAATAGGTATTTGTAAGTACTTTAGGTCAACTGTATCACACTCTTTGTTACTTTGACTCTTTTTAAGAACTGTAGATTCACTTTACAGATATAAGCTCCTTTCTCTCCCACACAGTCATGGCACAGCACTTTCAGTTATCTCTCAGGGATTTATGCATATACTTTGTAACCCTCTTTCATATAATGAACTAACTCGTCCTACACAGGGATGGGTCTCTCCTCTCTTACACAGAGCTTAACCGTCTGCTTAACACAGAGACTTTTACTCTTATATTCCACACAGGAAAACTTCTCTCACAGAGTCCTCAGGACAAAACTGCTTAACTAACTTCCACTGTCTGCATCAACTTTCGTATACCCAACAGTCACCCCTGATAGACATTCCAATCATCCACACTGCGTCCATTCCAAAACCCCTCCCCCTCTCTGTCACTCACCAATCACACCACTTGCCTATTTCAACCACACTAGACTGTCACACAGCAATGTAAACCAAACTTTTAAAGACACTCACACACAAATAAACATGAAATCGTTACAGGCTGTCACTCAGTGGAAGAGCATTTGGTTTGTATGCAGCAGGTCCCAGGTTCAATCACTGGCATCTCAAGGCTGAAAAAAGGGATCATTTAGGGAAAGGGCCTCTGCATGAGATCCTGGAGAAGCAGGAGTATGGACTAGATTGACGAGTGGTCTGATCCAGCTGGGTTCTTCTTATATCCATATGATTAGGCCCATATTTAGGTGGATTGTATGACTGAGGTGGGATTACAGCTGGGGACTTCATCGCTCATATAAGAGCGGGGCCAAATCCCAGAACTCTTGGTTCATAATACAGTGTCCTAACCCAAGGAATGCCCAGCCTATATGGACCAAGCTAGCTTGATCTTGCCAGATCTTGGAAAGCTAAGCAGAGTTGGCCTGCTTGGGAGACCACCAAGGTCAATCCCGGCTTGTTACACAAAGGCAGGCTCTGTTCAGCTCTTGTCTTGAAGATCCTAAAGGGTTACATAAGTTGATGGCAGGTTCCACCATCAAGGGAAGTCCCAGGTTGCAACCAGTGTTCCCTCTAAGCTGAGTTGGTGTGAGCTAGCTCACGGTTTTTTAGCCTCCGGCTCAGACATTTTTGTCTCACCTCAGGAAGGGATGGCTCCAGAGCAAACAGATTTATGCAGCAGCCAAATTGCTGGCTCACAACTTTAATGCCAGGAGCTCACAAAGTAGGATTTTTGCTCACGAGACTCCACTGCTTAGAGGGAACATTGGTTGCAACATAGAGGCAGCCGATTCCAAACCTGTTCATCTCTTGCCTCGAAAACCTTAAGGAGTCACCATATGTTGATGGCACTCCCCACCATCAACAACAGTAATGGGGGAGGGGAGAAAGCTAGTTATACTCAGTGGCCCTGGTCACATGAGAGGTTTTGGGCCGGGAGAGGGACGGATCGGGGGCAGAGCAAACAGGCGCGATCCCACCGCAACATCTGGGAAGCGTTGCGCACCCGTCCCCGATCCGGCCCTTTCGGCCAAAACGCCGCGGCAAAAATAAACCACCTACCGAGGTGGTTCTTCCGGCAAGTCCGCATCAAGGCCGGCCGTGGGATCGCCAGCACGTCCTTCTGCCGGCGCATCCCCGGCTCCTGGCCGAACTGCGCATGCTCAGACATGCACAGTTCGGCAGCCTCCCCCTCCCGACCGTGGCTTCTCCCCGGCATCTGATCGTGCCGGGGAGCAACGGCGCCGCGGCTCAGGGGATCCATGGGATCCCGCCGCGGCGTCTCTATTTTGGTGTGGCTCTGATTGGCCGCACTTTGCCCGGGTTTTTTCTGCCGTGTGGCAGGGACCAGTATATACTTCTCCCTTGGTCACATTTCCATTCTCTGCCTTTCTTTCTCTCTGTCTTTAGTTCTTACCTTGGGCCACTTTCTAGCCAGCTTTAAGTAGCACTCAAAGCAGCAATGGGAGAAGGGAGAAGTTGCCGTAGGGGTGATAGGACTGGTGGGGAGAGGGAGAGCCAGCTCCAGCCACCTCTCTGCTCCCTTTGAGAAGTGGCAAGGAGCTGAAAGCAGGGGATTAAATGGCTCTGAGCTCTGAGCCATTTAAATCCCTGCTTTCTGCTCCTTGCCACTGTTCGCGGGGAGCAGAAAGCAGGGGAGCAGAAAGTTGCCCCTCAGCTGTTTTTCATAAAGTTCAGAGGTTTAAATGGCCTAGAGCCATTTAAACCCCTGCTTTCTTCTCTTCACAAACCACCATGAACTGCCTTAACATTTATGGAAGTTTGTGGCGGCTCTTCAGTTTGCGAACATTGGTTCGCAAACCATGAATGGGCCAAAATGTGTCACAAACTTTTGTCCGTGAGCTGGTTTGTGCCCATCCCTACTCAGACCTGCAACTCCACCCATACCTGAAGCTTGAACTGGTACATTCCAAAGTGGGCTTTACCCAATTGTTACTCTGATGGTGTAGATCAGCGCTTAGATGGCTGAATGTGCAATTTCCTCAAATCTATGAATATTTCATAAGGAAGAGAAATTAGTCCAAAATGTAATGGAAAACAGAGACTGGAAGCATCTTGCTTGCTTTGATGTTTTGGCAATATCCATTAGAAGAAAAGTAGAGACCTCGGATCTGCATCGAACTGTCGGGTTATCAGTTCCAAATCTGATTTATAAAGCACACTCTGATACAAGGAAAGGTCTGTTATTCTACAGAGCTGCAACAGTTAGAATAAAGGCCAATCTTTTTAAAATCCTTTGAAGATAAGACATCTGGCATATATACATGTGTGTGTCTGTGTGTGTGTGTGCGCGCGCGCTGGCCCACTAACCATAATTGCTGGCTTCTGCTGCTTGGAGGTTACGGTGACATTCATTACATGATTAAATAAGCGCACATATTTCACACCTTCTTTGAAAGCGGTCCACATTTTGCTAATTGAGGTGTGACTGTATCTGTTCTCTTTAAATGTCAGGATGAAGAGACACCACTGTCAAGCGGGGCAGACCTGTCTTTATTTGCATGCAGGCCGAGGCGGATATTTTTGCTAAACACACACACACACACACCCCATATAAGCAATTTCAAAAAAAGAAAGGAAGAAAGAAAAGCCAGGGTGACATTTTAATGAGGTTTCAGGTTAGTGAGGACCCAGCTTTCCAGTTTAGTGAGGTCCCAGTTAAGTGAGGCCCCAGCTTTTCTCCCCAACACACAGGGTTTGTGTAGCAATGACAGTTTTATACGGTGGTCGAAAGAAAAATGCAGATAGATTCATAACCATATGCTTACGATAGCACAACCGAGAGCAGTAGTCTGTTGTTGTAGGAGTCCCTGTCGGTTCTAGAGGCAGGCGAGAAAGAGGAGATTGTTTTGTGGTTCACGCAGAGGGTACAGAATCATTATGTCACGTTGAGCTGCTTCAGTCTAATTCATGCAAGAGAGAGAGCGGCGAGTCACACGGCTTCACCTGAGTTTCTTCAAAAGCCGGAGGTGCCCTGCTTTCCTTGGAAGCTTTGCCATGAGTTCATTCAGCGTCATGTGACTGAAGAGGATATCCTGTTGGACCAGTTATAACGAGGGAAATAAAATCACTTCCTCACCAGCTGCTTGATTAAGGTTGGGGGGGGGGGGGGGGGGAGTTTGTTTGACTTCCTCTTGGTGTTCGCTCTGTCCGCCACCCACACGTTTGCTCTCTCGTAAATGCAGAGAAGAGCAATAAGGTAACTGTCCTTTCTGACGGACTTCACGTTCCTGGGATCCCAGATCACCGCAGACTGTGGCAGCAGCCATGAAATTAAAAGACGCCTGCTCCTTGGGAGGAAAGCGATGGCGAACCTGAACAGCATGATAAAAAGTAGAGACATCACCCTGCCAACAAAAGTCCGCATGGTCAAAGCAATGGTATTCCCAGTAGTCATGTATGGCTGCGAGAGTTGGACTATAAGGAAGGCCGAGCGCCGAAGAATAGGATTCTTTTGAACTATGGTGCTGGAGAAGACTCTTGAGAGTCCCTTGGACTGCAAGGAGATCAAATCAGTCAATCCTAAAAGAAATCAACCCTGACTGTTCCCTGGAAGGCCAGATAATGAAACTGAAGCTCAAATACTTTGGCCACCCAATGAGAAGGGAGCACTCACTGGAGAAGACCCTGATGCTGGGAAAGACTGAAGGTCAAAGAAGACGGGGACGGCAAAGGATGAGATGGTTAGACAGTGTCATAGATGCAACGAACATGAAGTTGAGCAAACTTCAGAGGATGGCGGAAGACCGGAAGGCCTGGCGTGATCTGATCCATGGGGTCGCGAACAGTCGGACTTGACTGTGCGACTGAACAACAACAAC
>NW_015175437.1:58203-74881 GCF_001447785.1 Gekko japonicus
GGAACTCATTAGCATAATAGGCCACACCCAACAGCAGAAACTCATTAGGATTGGCTACATTATGGGTGTGTGGCCTAACATGCAAAGGAGTCCCTGCTACAAAAAAAGGCCCTGGGTTTTGACAACAAACAAGGTAAACAGAATAAGAAGCAAAAGGTGGGTGTGGCTGGATGACCACACCTCCGGGAACATGGGGGGGCGGCCTAATGTGCTAATGAGCTTTGCTGTCAGGGGTGTGGCCTAATATGCTAATGGGTTTCTGCTGTTGGGTGTGGTCTATTATGCTAATGAGTTCCTGCTGGGCTTTTTCTACAAAAAGAGCCCTGACTACAACCAATCAGAAACGCTGGGCCTTTGCAGATGAGAAGCTGAGTGGTTGTTCATGGCAGCTACTGGATACAAATCATAGGATCATGTGGAGCCGCAGTCCACTGAACCGGCAGCCACCTACTGCAGCCGTGACCATTTCCCAGGGCCACATATTTCCTGGCCGCCCCAGCTGAGACCTTTTCCGACCATGCCGATTCCAAGGACTGAACTGTTATGTGGTCGATAGGCTAAGCCCTAATCCTAAACCTGTTTTGCCTTAAGCATAATTGCACTGAAATCAGTGATTAGGTCAAATCAGAGGGGATGTCCTTTCCAGGCAGTATCGTCTCCGTAGGCCGGCCATGTCGTAGGATTGATTTCCGTATTGTAGAATTTGCTCAGAAGGTTCTTACAACATCGGCTCCTAGGGTTGCCAAGTCTGGGTTGGGAAATACCTGGAGACTTTGGGGGTGGATCCAGGAGAGGGCGGGGTTTGGGGAGGGGAGGGGCCTCAGCATGGCACAATGCCAAAGAGCCCACCCTCCAAAGCAGCCATTTTCTCCAGGGGAGCTGAGCTCTGTCAGCTGGAGATCAGTGGTAAAAGCGGGAGGTCTCCAGGCCCCACCTGGAGGCTGGCAACCCTATCGGCTCCTGTGGGCTAAGGCATGGGAAGTGAGCAAAAGCTTCTCAGGCTCTGCTCTCTGTGCGCCTCCCGCCTTCATAAGTGCGGAGAGTGGAAACGAGAAAGGGCATTTTCTGGGGAGGCACTTCATGTTCGGAGTGCCCTTCCCCCCCTTTTTTGGCATTTTTTATATGTGTGAGTGTGTAGGCACCTGGAAGTCATGGCGACCTCTGGTGACAGACCCCTACTGGGGGGCCTGGGGGATATTCAGAGAGGTGGCCGAAGAAGAAGAAGAGATCGGATTCCTACCCCGCCCTTCACTACCCAAAGGAGTCTCAGAGCCACTTACAAACTCCTTTCCCTTCCCCTCCCCACAACAGACACCCTTGTGAGCAATGTTCCCTCTAAGCCGTGGAGTCTTGTGAGCAAAAATTCTACTCTGTGAGCTACTGGCATTAAAGTTGTGAGTGAGCGATTTGGCTACTGCATAAATTAGTTTGCTCTGGAGCCCTCCTTCCTGAGCGAAGACAAAAATGTGTGAGCTGGAGGCTAAAAAACTGTGAGCTAGCTCACGCTAACTCAGCTTAGAGGTAGGTGCCTGTGAGGTAGGTGGGGCTGAGAGAGCTCTCTTGAGAACTGCCCTTGAGAGAACAGCTCTGAAAGAACTTGTGACTGACCCAAGGTCACACCAGCAGCTGTGAGTGGAGGAGTGTCCAGGCGAGGGCTGAATGCCCTCTCCCTTGAGGCTCACCTGGCACCTATTTTACTGTCATTAGGAAGGCTGTCTTACCAGCTTTTCAAAATGGTTTGCTTCTAGCCTGTGGTCTGTTTGATAGATAATATCTACGCTCGGTATGTGAACGGCTTGTTCCTAATGATCTGCTCTAAGCTGCCTCGAACAGAACTCTGAAGAGGTGGCATAGAAATATTATAAATAAATAAATAAAATCAAAAACATATTTTGTGATGTAATTTACTGTGACAAAGGAGAAGTGAAGCTTTTTGGTGAGAACTGCATTCAGGAAGCATTACATCTCAGTTAGCCCCCACTACTAAGTCAGTATGTTTAGGATCAGGAATCTTAGGACACTAGATAGAGTCCTTAAATGAACAGTATAGAATTCTTAAATGGATGGACGATTGAGAGCCAGTGTGGTGTAGTAGTTAAGAGCGGCAGACTCTAATCTGGAGAACTGGGTTCGATTCCCCACTCCTCCTCCACATGAATCCTGCTGGGTGACCTTGGGCCAGTCACGGTTCTCTCAGAACTCTCTCAGCCCCACCTCTAGAGATGTAAAATTTCCGGAAATTTTGAAGCTCGGAAAAAAAACACGTTTTTTTTCTGGGGTTTTTCGGGAGGAAATGGAAATTTTTGGAAAATTGAAAAAAATGCTACATTAGCATTTCTTTTGTCTTTTCTAGATTGAAAGTCATTCTGTTACTTTAGGAACATAAAATATGACTATGGACATTTTTACTTGGCATGAAATTATCACAACTAGCATATTAAAAATATAGTGTATCCAAACAATTATTACAAACAGAATACCCACCCACATGCAAAAACACAACTGAAACTTTTTTATTTTCTTCTGACAATCGCACCTCCTAAAGGAAGAAAGGCATCTTGTTCTTGCATTGGGGAGTTCAGTTTGTAACCTAGGACTTGCTTGTCCTCAGTGCACAGAAATTAGATCAATCTGAGACCATATATATATATATTAGAAATGATTTGGAAAATATTTGAACACCTTGTATTAAAATATTTTATTCATCATGTTAAAATAAAACGTTCCATAATCAAAAAAATTTCTTTTCTTTTTTCAATTTTTCCATTTTTTTGGAAAAAAACCAAAAAGGCTTCAGGAAAAAAACGGAAAAAAAACCATTTCCCCCCCTAATTTTTCCGGTTTTTTTCCAGGCCTTCACATTTCTACCCACCTCCCTCACAAGGTGCCTGTTGTGAGGAGAGGAAGGGAAGACGATTGTAACCCACTTTGACACTCCTTAAGGTAGAGAAAAGCCGGGTATAAAAACCAACTCTTCTTCATTTCCTGAAGGTACAAAAGAAAACCCCGGTGAGAGCGTCCGAATGCAGTTACAGGAGTTCGGAGCATGTACGTCTGAGGGCTCTCCTTGGCACCACAGTTGGGTTGGCAGGCTGTAAAGTATGGCCAGCAGTGCATCTCAGCCCGGGCTCCATCCGTTTCCTAGTTATGGGGCTGCCCATTCGTTAGGTAACAATCGTCCATTAATCTGCAGAAAAGCCACAACTCTTTTGAGATCGGTATCCTCACGTCTTTTAACCAACACCCTTTGATCCAACGCAACGGATGTCCTCATCTGAAGCATGCCAGGCGGTGGAAACAACGGGGATGTCAGTAGTCACCAATGGTTTCTTCCCGTTGGGGTGACGAGCAGTGTTCCCTCTAAGCTGAGTTAGCATGAGCTAGCTCACAGTTTTTTAGCCTCCGGCTCACAGATTTTTGTCTTAGCTCAGGAAGGAGGGCTCCAGAGCAAGCTAATTGATGCAGCAGCTGAATCGCTCGCTCACAACGTTAATGCCAGTCGCTCACAAAGTAGAATTTTTGCTCACAAGACTCCACAACTTAGAGGGAACATTGGTGACGAGGGGAGACTAGATAAGCAGAAGGTTGATTTTCCTCTTCTCCCCACCACCACCGCCCCCCCATTCTCAGCCCTGCCATGCAAAAGGCTTTGTTTAAAGGGAGATTTACTGTGGAGTTGACTTGATATTATATGTTGGGGGAACTTCTAGCTTCTCCTCCCCCCTTTTAATGTATAAAATAGGTGTGGGTGTTTGCTTAAATCAGGTTCCATGCATAAACAAAGAGTGGCAGGCTGTTAAACCAAGCTTCGAAATGTCTGTGTTAGGATGCTGGAGAAAGCACCAAGGAGGAAAGAAAGGATCATAAAATGGTCATTTAGAATGCAGTGTGTCATGCAGAAACCATAATGTGTAGCACTGATGTTCCTCTTGTCACAGGCTCAGCGAGAACACAGATTTCATGCTGTGCGTTTTCAGCTGAACTTTCTTATACCACACTGTAACTCAGAGCTGTTAATGTTGCCTTCGGCCACGACCAGACACGATGGCGTCCCCGTGGCTGACCGTGGCACCCGCTGCCATTTTAGAGTTTAAGAGGGATGGTTTCAAATTCCCTCGAGGCCCCAATCCTGATCGGGCCTGCAGGGCCGCAAGACCAGGAGTTCTTGTTCTCCCTCCCCACATGCCTTTTCAAGTGCCAACATGGCCACGTACAGTACTTGAAAAGGCAGGTGGGAGGATGAGAGCCAGTTTGGTGTAGCGGTGAAGTGCGCGGACTCTAATCTGGGAGAACCGGGTTTGATTCCCCACTCCTCCACTCGCAGCTGCTGGGTGACCTTGGGGAAGCCGTAGTTCAGTCAGAGCTGTTCTCTCCAGGACAGTTCTGTCAAGAGCTCTCTCAGCCCCACCTACCTCACGGGGTGTCTGTTGTGGGGAGGGGAAGGAGATTGTAAGCCGCTCTGAGACTCCTTTGGGTAGTGAAGGGCGGGGTATAAATCCTATCTCTTCTTCTACCTCACAGGGTGTCTGTGGTGGGGAGGGGAAGGGAAAAGAGTTTGTAAGCCACTCTGAGACTCCTTTGGGTAGGGAAGGGCGGGGTATAAATCCAATCTCTTCTTCTTCTCTTCATCCCACCACACTGTGGGCCTGATCAGGACCAGGCCCTCATGGCATTTTTAAATTGCCTCTGTTAGGTTCTAAAATGGTGTCAGCATCCCCGGGTTGGATCCAGGGACAACATGATGTCTGGTTATGCCCTCAGTGTCACTGCAGAGCATCCTAATCACCCTCCATACCCCAGGGCACTCTAATCACCCTCCGGACCCCTGTACTGTCGATCCCACCAGTTTTTTCCCAGTCCTGCTCTCTATCTACCCACCCTTGGAAGTGTGGCGGGTGATGGGCAGAGAGAGGGTTTTTTCCATAATGGCACCTTGACTTTGGGACGCTCCCCCCATAGAGGTTTGCCTGGCACCTACTCTACTTTCTTTTAGGCACCAGGCCAAAAAGTCCCCTTGTGCCCAGGCTTTTAACTGAGGCGCTCCATCTTTTTAAGCTGTTTTTATGGTCTGCTTCTAGCCTGTTTTATAAAGTTCCCTTTAAGGTACTGAATGTTGTTTTGTGCTGTTTTGATTGATTAATGCTGTTTTTATGCCTGTTTGGTGTCGTGGTTAAGTGTGCGGACTCTAATCTGGGAGAACCGGGTTTGAGTCCCCACTCCTCCACTTGCACCTGCTGATGTGACCTTTGGTCAGTCACAAGCTCTGGCACAGCTGTCCTTGAAAAAGAGGAGTTTGTGTCAGAGCTCTCTCAGCCCCACCTAACTCACAGGGTGTCTGTTGTGGGGAGGGGAAGGGAAAGGAGTTTGTAAGCCACTCTGAGACTCCAAGTGAAGGGCGGGGTATAAATCCAATCTCTTCTTCTTCTTCTTCTGGGCCTCTATTGTGCCTGTGTTTATTATTGACCATTCTTATATTGGCGTTTTTCATGATTTTATGATATAATCCCCTATGAAATTAATACTGGGGAATGTGGGCAAGGAGGAAAAAGAATCAATCAGTTGTGTAGTGACCTCTTCTCAATACCGTCTGTGTTTGTAGGACATTCTGCACTGAATGTTAGCATCAGTGTTTGTGATTATTTGCATTTCCTCTGTGTTTTAAATTGCCCTAATCACGATGACAATCTCAGTTTACTTTGCCTTTCCAGAAGCTAGTCTGCTTTCTCTTTCAGTAACATTCTTCTGTTCACCGCTTGGAACAAAACTGACTGAAAACCTCAGGGGGAAAATGTGTCACGGGAGCATCAGAGTTGACAACATTTGCTTGCAGTCCACACATAAGCCCCCTCTGCCGATCTTAGGCCCCGGTCACACGGGCAGGAAAATGTGGGGGGGAGCATGGCTGTTTGCCCCGGAGCAAAATAACGTGCGGCTGCGCGATCAGACATCCCGTCGAGGTCCCGTCGAGGTCCCGTGGTTAGGGGGGAGGTGCCGATCACAGGAAATCCTGCGGCACGACAAAGAAGCGACCTCCCTAGCAAAAGGCTCCGCAGGATTAACCCCTTCCAGGGCTGCAGAGGAATGCAAACTGTGTCCTCCGTACGGTCCCCTCCAGGAGGAGCTTCAGCCGGGCCGCCCTCCCGCCACGCCCCCCCTGCACCTCCCCCTCTGCCGCCCGGTGCGGAGAGTTCCTCTCAAGCAGGCCAAGCCAAGAGTGGGGGGGGTACAGAAAAGAGGAGGGGGCTGTGTTGTTTGTTTTAAACGAAGTGTGCGTATGCGCCGTTGGGTGCTTGTGCGCATCCCCTGGAGACTTGAAAAAAGAACCTTTTAGCGACAGGACATGGGCGGGCGCCGGATGCCACGACCTACCACCGGAAACGCGATCAGGCACCCGCCCTTGCCCCACGGTTTCCGGAAACTAGTACCTTGGAGGTGCTAGTTTTTTACCCCGCATCTTCGGCGGGAAGCCTCGGGTTCGCCCCGGGAGCTCTACACTTCCCAGATGTGGCGCTGTGATCGCGCCCGGAAAATCCGCCTATCTTCCATCTCTTTTGCATGGCTAATGCTCTGTGTGACCGCAGCCTAACATTGGCATTCTGCTCATGCAAACCATGGAAAACCCTCACGTTGCACTATTCACACAACATAGCAGTTGTGTTCCCAACTTAGTGCCCACTTGGAAGACCCATGCATTGCCCAATTCGTCCCATATGGCAGTCACATGAATTGGGCTCCCAAAACATCCAACTGGCGGGCTCCTGCTCCAGATGAACAGAATGTGAATGTGATGTTGGGGGCATGGGCGGGGGATATTAAAGCATTCGAATATAGGTTGAGGAGGTGTGATGCATCTGTTAGCCAAGTATTATGTTTTTATGTACTGCAAAAATGCAGCCAGTTATTAAAGCTTTTATTTTCTACGTTTGCTAATGTTTCTATAGCCAAGTCAATTTCGATGGGGGGTTTTCCTTGGTCTGGGCCACGTGCATGTGTTTATAATTTGGTTTCTCGTCATCTGATCTTCATGCTTAAAGCCCAGAATGAAAATTAACCTCCAAATTACAGAGATCAGTTCCCTTGGAAGCAATGGTGATGTCAGAAGCAGGAGCCTTATGGTACCATGTCCCTCCCCGCTCCAGGTCCTGCCCCCAAATTTCCAAGAATTATCCAACCTGTGGTTGCCAGCTCTGGGTTGGGAAACACCTGGAGAGTTTGGGGGTGGAGCCTGAAGAGGCCGGGGTTTGGGGAGGGGAGGGGACTTCGATGGGGGACAAGGCCATGGAGTCCGCCTTCCAAAGCAGCCGTTTTCTCCAGGTGAACTGAGCTCTGCCTTCTGGAGATCGGTTGTAATCGCAGGAGATCTCCAGCCACCAATTGGAGGTTAATTAAACTAACAAAACCGGGTTTGCAGTGGATTAAACCACAAAAGAACAACACTCACCACTAGGGCTGCCAAGTCCCCCGGGGGGGCGGGGAAAACCCCGCCCCAGAGGCCTGTTCCCCGCTGCCGGCGGATCGGGCCCCGGGGGGAACCCCACCCCGGCATGCGCGTCACCAGGAAGTGATGTTATGACGCCGGGCACGCTGGGGGCGGGGCTACGACCATCCAAGGGGGAAACTCTTCATTCCCCTCTTGAGAGTTCCGGCATCTCCTTAAAAAACAAAACAAAAACCTGCTTATTGTCATGTTATCCTACTGTCTGTCTTGAGAAACATTTCCTAGTAAGGAATCACTAGACCCCAGGTAAACTGTATGTAGCTGCGTAGGACTTAAAAGCACGTGTAGAGAAGCCCGACATATGGGGAAAGGGAAGGTCACACCAATTTTTGTTCTTGTTTATAACTAGTGTGATGGCGTTGGTTGTGATGTTCAGGCAGAGCCTCGGGGGGGGGCAGCAGGGCCTCACATTCTCGGGGGGGCTCAAAATTACACTTTTGATGTTTAATTCATGAAGACGGACCGGGTGAATGCCTAGAAGTAGGGCTGCCAAATCCCCCCGGGGATTTCCCCCCGCTTTGGAGGCCCGATTTCCGATGCCGCGGAATCGGGCCCCGGGGGAAACCCCACCCTGGCGTGCACGTCACCCGGATGTGACGTGATGACGCCGGGCACACTGGGGGCGGGGCCACAGCCATTTGAGGGGAAAACATAGAGTTTTCCCCTCAAATGGCTGTGGCCCCACCCCCAGCGTGCCCGGCATCATCACGTCACATCCAGGTGACATGCATGCGGTGCGCGCTTTGCGCGTGCGCGCACAACCAGGACGCCGTTCGGGAGCCCCCCGCCGCAGGAATAAACAGGTTTGGCAACCCTACCTAGAAGATTGCTGAGTGCGTGACAGAGTGCTGATGTTTATGTCTTTGTTTTTGTATAGGCGGTCTGTGTATGTATACAGTATACTCATCTTCAGGGTAAGGCTACATTAGAGACAGGAGGTGTTGGGAGAAAAAGGGGAGGAGGGGGGGAAAGGGTGGGGCTAGAAAGATATTCCACCTTGTGGGAATTTATTAAAGTAAAAAAAGTATAAAAATATAAAAATAACAATAACCCCAATAACTCCAAGAATCCCAAAAATCCCAATAATCCCAACCCATACTAGAAGGAAGCTGGGGTAAAAAGAAGAGTGGAATACCATAAATAAAGATCAAAATGGCGAGTGGAGGCAGGAGACCATCAATCACAGCCCCTGGACAACCACTGGTGGTTCAAATAAATTTAAAAGAACTAAATGCTCTTATACAGGAGGCAGTCACAACAGCAGTTAGTCAGGCGGTAGAGGCAGAAGTGGGTGCAGCCATAACCTCCTGCATTGAACTCAGCATTGGAATCTACGTTGCATCCGGTGGTAGAAAAGGCACTGGAACCAGTACACGCAAAAATTGATAATTTAGTAAAATTACACTTTTGATGTTAACTCTTAATTGGCTATAGTTACAGACACAGAAATACTAGCCTTCCCAACCTCCCGTTTTCGGTGGAGGGGGCCTCAAAAATGGAAGTGGCCTGGGCCTCTCTTTACCTCTGTGAGGGCCTGTGTTCAGGTGATGTCAAACTTGGTTTGTTAATGCTTGACGTGTGTTCCGTTACATGGTTTTGATCTCTTCTCTCCCCCCACCTTTTTTTTTTACACAGGATGCCTTTGTGGAGCTGTATAGCAACAACATGAGGCCTTTGTTTGATTTCTCATGGCTGCCCCTGAAGACAATCCTCGGTCTGGCTGTTGTCGGTGCGTGCATCACCCTTGGTGCTTATCTGGGGCATAAGTGACTGCAACCAGCTTGTGGCAGACTGCTGAAAAAGCTACTTTCCCCCCCTTTGAACTGAAACGGGGAGGGAGGAGTAAAATAAAATGAGGTATTTTTTTCCTGTAGCATAATGCTATTATTTTATGAGCCAAACAGCTTTCTATCTAAATATTAAATCAGCTATTACTGCCAAAGGGAATATTCATTTATTTTTTACACGTCAGCAGAAGAGTTATTTATTTAAAAATATTTTACATTTAACCCACTATTTTCCTGAAGCCCTGTACGCTATACACAAGGACATCGTCAGACGGTTGCGGTGACGTTCAAAGAGACCCAAAGATGTTCTAGTGAAGTGTAACTGGACAGACCGTTTTACACTCGCAGAAGGAAGAACAGACACAGAGACGCAACCACGTATCCTTTGGAAAGACAGTTCACGGGTTGCTATGCATGTGGAAGGTAAAGCCTAAAAAATCCAGCACGGAAGAGATTAGAGCGATTTCCAGCCAGTAATGCCACTGATCCTTCGACGTGGTACCTATCCGGAATGAGACGTAAACACAAGATTAAGGCCAGTGGCCCATGAAGCCTTGCAGCTTGTCCCCAAGAGCAGACGCATGGTCTTTGGAAGTCTTCCTTCACAGGACAACACCTGGGAATATTGTTGTGTACTACTTGTGAAGCACCATGCTCCATAACAGCTTTCGCCATTACAAACCTCAATAGCTCGTTGTCGGAAGGGGGGCCATTATTTCCAGCCTGATGCCGTGATTAAAGATCCCGAAGTGAAATGTTTTGGAATTGCATTGCAAGGTATTACCGTTTCAGTGTATTCGTCATTGGTAACTTCAAAGTTACAACCATCAGAAAACCATAACCATAAGTGCCTGTGTCTACCCAGCAGAGCTGGCACCTTCCAGATCCACATCTCCTCTGGAGTAGGAGTTTGTTCTCAGCTGATCCTGTTTTACTTACTGAATTATTTTGGGGTGGGGGGGTGGGTTTGCTTTGGTTGCTCAATAATATCTCAGAGTTAAAACAGGTTCGAAATCAGTTGGCATTCAGACGATGTACGTTTCCTTCTTCATCAGAATGATCAAACGTATGATCATTTTTCCCCCCATATGGAGCTTTATTTCCTCTTCAGCTTTTCCCTAAAGCATTACATTCTGTTAATTTCAGAAGACCAACGTTGAAAGAAAAGCAGCTAGCAAACCACCCAACACCTCCTTCTGGACAGACTCATAGACATCAATATTTTTAAGGTTTTTGTTGTCACTTGTATGGAAACCTATGAAGGGAGGTGGGGGATTCATATTTAAAATCGCTTTAAATAAAATGAATGCAGAGTACTTAACTGACACTTCTATACAGACTGTATAACAACTGATAGCCTTAGGGTGTAGAGAACTTCCCAGTCACCGAAGGTCGAAGGTCGCTGGAGGTGACTGGAGGCATGAATTTGGGGGGGGGGGTTAACTGAGGGTGAACTCAGTCCCTTAAACTAGAGAATGGGAGGGATGATTTCAGCCAGTCGATGTCCATCACTTGAGATGAAGGTACCTAGTTCTTTGAGAAAGACAGCTTAAGAGAGGATTCCATCCAACATTGTGGTTCTGTATTAGCTAGAAATAACTGTTCATTGAAATCAATAGGAGAAACAAATAGCCAGAATCACAACTAACACTCCCCTGCACCTTCTTGGGGTTTTGCCCGCGTTTGGCCTCTCTGTATGCTGCTTTTCATACTACATTGTAATCTGCACCAGAAGGTCTCCCAGTCTCCATGAGTAGCTTTGCAGGAGCCACGGAGGGAACTGTCGCGAGAAGTCTTAGCCTCCACACAGAAGAGAACTGTGAGATGGTTTGTCGTACACCAGTTTGAGAGTTTAGAGGACCAGTGCAGTCAGTATTTTTGGCATTGTTTACAGCAAGGTGCTTAGTGAACTTTTGGAAGGAGTTTAATTCCAAAAAAGGGGGCAGAATACAAAGTAGATATGACCGACACAATTGATTTCTATGAATTTCCATCTTTTTAAAAAATATATACTTTTCTTTTAAAAAAATGTTTTTCTTTTCATTTTCCTGTTTGTAAAAGTATAACGAAATGTAATGAATTAATGTGGATCTAGCAGTAAGCATCTAGCACAATCACAGCAGATATGTGTTTAAGATGACGTAGCAGAAACAAAAAGTGTAGACTGGATGGATCATGGGGTTGCCAACCCCCACCTGGAGATCTTCCGCTATTACAATTGATCTCCAGACAACCAACATCTGTTCCCCTTTGAGAAAATGGCTGTTTTGGAGGGTGGGACTCTACGGCCTCGTACTCCATTGAAGTGACTCCCCTCTCCAAACCCCGCCCTCCCGAGGCTCCATCCGCCAAAATCTCCAGGTATTTCCCAACCCAGAGTTGGCAACCCTAGAGAGCCAGTTTGGTGTAGTGATTAGGAGCAGTGTTCCCTCTAAGCTGAGCTGGTGTGAGCTAGCTCACAGTTTTTTAGCCTCCGCTCACACATTTTTTTGTCTCAGCTCAGGAAGGACGGCTCCAGAGCAAACTAATTTATGCGATAGCCGAATTGCTCGCTCACAACTTTAAGGCCAGTAGCTCACCAAGGAGAATTTTTGCTCACAAGACTCCACAGCTTAGAGGGAACATTGGTTAGGAGTGCAGATTCTAATCTGGGAGAACCAGGTTTGATTCCCCCACTCCTCCACATGCAGCTGCTGGTGTGACCTTGGGTCAGTCACAAGTTCTCTCAGAGCTGTTCTCTCAAGGGCAGTTCTCAAGAGAGCTCTCTCAGCCCCACCTACCTCACAGGGTGTCTGTTGTGGGGAGAGGAGGGGAAAGGAGTTTGTAAGCCGCTCTGAGACTCCTTCGGGTAGTGAAGGGCGGGGTATAAATCCAATCTCTTCTTCTTCTTCTATGGATCAAAGTGAATTTTCTTAGTTTGTGGCATTATAAGCAAACAAAAAGAGCTCTCGTTACGTGGGAATGCACGATTTTCATTGTGAAAGCTGTAGTTTTTCTCATGTCTTCAAAGCTGCTTTTAAAAATATATGGCCATGACCAGTGTTCCCTCTAAGCTGAGTTAGTGTGAGCTAGCTCACAGTTTTTTAACCTCCGGCTCACACATTTTTGTCTTAGCTCAGGAAGGACGGCTCCAGAGCAAACTAATTTATGCAGTAGCCAAATCACTCGCTCACAACTATAAAGCCAGTAGCTCACAAAGAATAATTTTTGCTCACAAATCTCCACAGCTTAGAGGGAACATTGGCCATGACCCACTGGGATGGTGCTCTTGAGCGCCTTCCATTCTTTTTAATGGAACTTGCGCGGGAGACACTCCCAGTGGCATGTGCTCAAGGTGGTGTATGCATCTCCGTATTACTTGTGGCTGCTTCATAGCTATGGCACTTGCACCAACCCTTTCAAGCGCAACAGTGAAGTAAGCTCATGTGTGAAATATACACTTGTAAAGATATTTGTTAGAACTCGTGTTTCTAGAAACCAGGCAATAGCTGTGCGGTTAAGCTGCCAAGCCATTAAAAAAAATTGCTGTCTGTGTAGGTTTAGACTTGGCATTTATAAAGAGCAATGCCGAGAAAATCTAGGTGCATCAGAGTCCCACAGGAATTTAAGCATGCCTTACTTTTACCAGGCTGGCCCCAGTGTAGATATAGATAAAAACACATTATGCAAGGAAACAACCACTTCTGTGTGAGCTCAGTTAAACAAGATGAGAATTGCAGCAAAGAGCATATCTATGCATTGCACCAGTGGTGCACCTATACATTCCATTCACCAGGCAAGCTCCAGTCCTCAAGTGAGTTGCACAGGTTTTCCATGATGACGGCGTTTAGTGGTCACTTAAATAGCAAGGTCACGCATGCTCACAAGGTCATGCATGCTCACAAAAATGCTGAGGTAGGGCATGGGCCCGTCGGAAAGGTGTGTGAGTTATTAAAATCGGAGCTGTGAAAAGACAAACTTCCTTCCCTGTTCCCACATTTTCACTGTGGTAATAATTTGGGGCAAACACAGAGTCCCCCAGGCAAGCAGAACTCCTGCATCAAGCCAAGTACAGGCTGGATTGTTTCTAACAGTAAATACAGCAAGTAGCAGAGGTTTAAGGGACTGCTTTCGATTGACTGTCAGGGGGGAAAAAACCCCACCAGAATACTATGCAAAGTATATGGGGCGGAATTATATTGTCCCCCCACCCGGCCACCTCTGGTATGGGTTTTCAAAACTGGGGGGGGGGGATATAAGGGTACACACCGAAATCCAGAATGAAATGCAAACTGCAACGCCAAATGTGCAAAGAGTTCCTTAATGGAAACTTAAACAACATTTTGATCGAGGGGATTTGTTCAACGGTCAGACAGACATCTTGCTTCTGATGCACCTTGAAATATATCAACACTTTTTTTTGTCCCCTTGTATTTTTGTATACACCCTTCTTATGCACCATCATCACAGAACAGAGGCTTGTAAAACTGAGCTCTTGGGCAGGAGGGAGTTCCATTGCTGGGTTTAAGCCCTGGTTTCAGAATCCATTCCTAATTTCTCCAGTGGCCATGAACTCCAAGTCATAAAGAGTGGCTCAAGGACCTCAAATCCTTGCTGTAACAAATTGTTTATTTTTTAACGAAAGGTTTACATTGTCAAAAAAAAAAATGATGTTATAAAGAAGTAACTATTTAAAAAGCCTGTGCTGCTATACATCTGTGATTATCTGAACAAAGTTATATTTTGTTGTACGTCCAAAATGCGAGGGTAGTCACGTTTGCAGTTGTCTTGGCAGATGTTGCCACTGGATGTCTCTTTGGGTCTGCCTGCTGTGTCTCAGTGAGATCCAGGCAACTCTCGATAGTCTGAATCATAACCAGATGACCCCCAGGTATTCTCTCCCCCTTTGCTACAGAATTGTACAGTGTTGTGGCTGCACTTGCTATAAAGATATTGCTGATATTCATGATATACATATTTAGAGAGGGTGAATGTATATAAAAGCTTGAACTTGTTCTTCCCTTTAGCTGACGGGCAGCCTTTCCTGTTCTTTTTATCTGATGCATTGCTATAGGGGGGAAAAATCTGTAATGCAGAGACCTAATAATCACTTATACAGCACTTTTAATGTTCAGTGTGCTTTACCATTTTTACTGCATTTCCCCCACACCAACAACCTTATGAAATAGACTATTATTATACCCCTTTTATAGCTGAGAAATTGAGCCTCCGAAGGTTATGGAAGAGCTAAGCATTGAGCATAGTTTCAGAAGGATAGCTGTGGTACAGTGCTGTCCTGACAACTTTCCTGGGAGTAAGCTGTAACAAACAGACCTCAGTAGAATTCTGAGTAAACCTGCTAAGGAGGGGACGATGTCTGCTGAAAAGTATTTTTCACGTTGTTGTCGGGCAACGTGGAGTTTCGGTCTGCGGTTTTACTTCTTGCAGCAAAATAGAAGAGAAGTCCAGCGGCACCTTAAAGACAGACAAAAAATTCATTCCGGCATAAGGTGTCGTGAGTGAGAATTCACTACATCGGATGCACAAAGGCGGGCTGTGAATAAATACCAGCATAACAGCTTTATTTTATGGTCAACAGACCTTTTGGGCATTTATTTATTTATTTGCTTTACATCAAAATCAAATAAATAGCCGTTCAGCTTCTGTTTGATTAGGCTTTGAATATGTACATTCCAAGCCTTACTCTTTAAGCCAACCTGAGTCCCATTTTGCATAACCGTTACTGTCTAATGGACCAATGCTGAGATTTGTTGTGTGAGGAAATAACTGCTTGGGGATACTGGTCCAGCCTTAATTTCTCGAGTGCCGGAAACTGAAAGGCCAATGCAGAGGAGAGTGTCTTTCGGCAGTGAACCATGTGTGTGTGTGTGTGTGTTATGTGTTGTCAAGTTGCTGCTGTTTTATGGTAACCCTCTGAATTAATATAGGTTCAGGTGGGTCGCCGTGTTGGTCTGAAGCAACAGAGCAAAGTTTGAGTCCAGTGGCACCTTTAAGACCAACAAAGCTTAATTCTGGGTATAAGCTTTCGTGTGTATCTGAACAAGTGTGCCCAGAATTAAACTCTGTTGACCTTAAAGGTGCCACTGGACTCAAACTTTGTCCTATGAATGAACGTCCTCCAAAACATCCTATTTTTAACAGCCCTGCTCAGGTCTTGCAGACCGAGAGTCGTGGCTTCCTTGATTGAGTTAATCCATCTCATAGTGAGCCTTACAGCTATATATAGTCTCTCATCAGCAGGCAGGAAAGGATGCCCAATTTGGCACCTGGCCCATATATCATGTGCTGCCCTCCTCCAGAAGATCCGAAATTCCACGAGAAGCTGGAGCTGGTGAAGTGAACCAATACTTGCTGCCTCTAAAGGCAACCTCAGATCGCCCCCTTGAGGCAGAGCCTTGGTAGACTCCCTGATTGGCTGGATTTGGCATACCGTCCTTGTACTAATTAGTGCAACTCTTAGTTGCGACGAGGTCTTAGTGCAACAGGCAATGGTGCCACATCACACACACCCTGCATGCATAGGCAGCCCCTGTTGTCTTACAGAGCGGCCCCGTTGTCTTGGATGTGCTGAAGCTAGTGTTACGCTGTAAAAGATAGCTGTCCACGATAGCGAGGGAGGGAAGGAAACATGGGATATGCCAGTCTCATCAGATCTCATAAGCTAAGTGGGGTACAATTGGTTTTCATACACCAGTACTTGGAAGGGAAGGCCCCCAAGGAAGACTCTGCAGAGGAAGGCCATTGGCCAACCGCCTCTGCTTCTCCCTTGCCTTGAGAGCCCCTCGCCGGGGGTCACCATAAGTCAGTTGCAATTTGACGGCGCTTTACACAAACATTCATGATGGAAGAGCAGTGGTGTATTATAATTTGGATTTTTATTCACTCCCACACATGCCTTCTGAGTCCCAGGGTTGACCGGCAGCATTCTCTAACGTGGTCCTGGGGTTCTTTTCTGCAGACACCGAAGGACCGTGCAGCTTTTGAATTTGTAAAGCCCTGCTCTCCCTGCTCGTAGTGAGAGCTAGGTCGGTGCAGTCTTCGTTCCATTCGATCCCAAAAGTAATCTGATATAATTGGTTTTCATATACCAGTTTTTTTAAAAAAAAAAAACAACTCCTTAAATATTGTTGTTGTCACATGTTCGGATTTGAACCTCCAAGCTTTTCCTAAATTGTTTTACTGTTCAAGAAATTTACTGATGTCCCATATAATGTAAGACTTTGTTGCCTGTCATGCCCCAAGTTGGCTGCTGTTGGAATGCTGAATTTCTTGTAACTCTGGTCCAGTTCCGCTCTTACATTTGTCTGAAAGAATAGCCATTTGTTTTGTGTTACTACGGAGGCCAAAACATTTGGGAACAGTGATATTTCCTTTGGGGCTGGATTACAGTAAA